>NW_008341886.1:1380919-1421536 GCF_000622305.1 Nannospalax galili | reverse complement strand
AGCATATCAAATTTGAGAAAAAAGAGAACAAATTATAATACACTTAAGTGGTTATAAATATTTAATTATTAACTCACTTGATTTTGAAACAAAATTTGCATGATCGTACTGTACTCCACATTATCATGGGTGCTGCGAATTCAGTTGTAAACCTTAATGCTCACCGGTGGAGGGAGGACAAGGAATGCCAAGCCAACCTTTATCTATGCACTCTACTCGTACCCGGTGGGACACACTGCAAAGCCCCAGTGGATACCTGAAACTGCGAGAGTACCAAACCTTACACACAGAAGATTAACAACAACAATAAAATTGGACAATTAGCAACACACATAAAAGTTTCTTGAAGATTATGCATTACTTATTTCTGGAACATCTCACTGCATCTTCCTGGAACATGGTAGCCCAGAGGTAACTGAAACTGTGGGGAACTGCATAAAAAGAGAGGATTGCTGTATTTGGATGGCCAGGAAAGCTAAAGGAAGCAACATTTGAGCTATGCACTGAGATAAAAAGAGAAACGGCCAAACTAGTAAGTGAGGGGACAAGTCATAGCAAAGGAATGAAAAGCTGGAGGAAAGATTCAGTAAGCTTAAAAACTTAAAAAAATTAATTTTATGTGTATGAGTGTATTGCCTGCATGTATGCAAGTGCATCTGTGTTGTGCGATTCCTGCAGAGGCCAGAAAAGGGCATCACATCCCCTGAAACTTGGAGTTACAGGTGATTATGAGTGGTCACGTGGGTGCTGGGAACTAAATTTGGGTTCTCTGTGAGAGCAGTGAGTACCACAGAGCCATCTCTTCAGCCTCGATTCAACATGCTTTGAAATTAGTTTCCTCCTAGGGATAGTGAGAAGGCACCGAAGGCCGTGACTCCATATTTAATGGGTGTGAAGAGGTGAGGATGGAAACGTGTATGATACAAGTTAAGAGGTAGAGGAATCTCTTTCGCAGAATGGCAGGGATAAAAGGAATGCTGGAAGAAGTGAAAAGAACCAAACTAAAGACAGACTCACTCCATGGCCTGGCCCCACACAGAACAGCTGAGTTAGGAGAAGACAATGATGACTTGGGGGAAAGACTATGCTGTCTTCTTTTTTGTTAGCTTTTTAAAATTTTTTATTTATTATTTTTATTTTATGTGTATGCGTGTATTGCTTGCATGTAGGTCAGTGCACCCGTGTCAAGCAATGCTCTGTCGGATCCCCTGGGACTGGAGTTACAGACAGTTGTTAGCTGCCATGTGGGTGCTGGGATTCGAACCTGGGTCTTCTGCAAGAACAACCAGTGTTCTTAACCACTTAGCCATCTCTCCACCCCCAGAATGTAATGTCTTAACATTCAAAATGTTACTCATTTATTTTATTTTATTTTATTTTATTATTATTTTCATTTTATGTGTACAAGTGCCTGCCCGAATATAAGTGCACCTGTGTTGTGCAATGCCTGTGGAGGTCAGAAGAGGGCATCCGATTCCCCTGAAACTGGAGTTATGGATGGTTGTAAACCACCATGTGGATGCTGAGAATCAAACCCAGGTCCTCTGCAAGAGTAGTCAGTGCTCATAACTGCTGAGCAGGCTCTCCAGCTATTACTCATTTTTTAAAAAGAAGATGATTTGGGATGTTCTGTGTGATACACACACACACACACACACACAAATCAACAAATTAAAGAAAATGAATTATAAAACAAAAAGAAAGCATTCCACGTGGAAGATCTCTTGTACCTGAGCCATCTTGTGTTCTATTCTTGGTGGGAAAAATCAGCATAGAGAAGGTGACTTAACACAAAATCAATGTACAATAATTCTTCAGATCAGAAATCCAACACAGACTTGGCAGCCCTCATTGAGGCATTCTTATCAAGAACCTGGATCCTAGTCTTGTTCATCTTGCAGAAGTCTCCTGTAGTCTTTGACTCTGGCCTTCATCTGCAGGTCAAATTCTTTACTGGCCTTCTTCTATTATCACCTCTGTGGATGGCAGCAGTCAGGAAAGGACCACAGCTTTTGGAGACTCAGGCATTTTTGTTAGGTCCACCAGGAAAACCCAAGTTCATATACTGTTTCTGCAAGATGAATTGCAACCTTAATCTCATTTGCAACCCTAAAACCCACAGTGTGATATTATATAGTTACAGAACCCAAGAACTCGGCCATGGACATCTTCAAAGGACATTTTTCTTCCAAGCACACATCTGAACTATTTCTGCCTGCCCACCCTAATCCATACCCATTCAAATTACTTCTTCAAAATTGTGTTTGCCATATTTGGTGTGGTACAGATCAGATCATGAGATATGCTTATTCCCTGAACCTTGTCTGCGAGGCATTCTCTCACAGCTATATACCAACATACTCTTAACCAAAAGTAATTTCCAACAATACCATATTTTTGCATCTATAACATTGCTGAAACCTTATCTCACTCATTAAACTTCTGAACTTACGTCTACAGCTTTGCTTTGTGACCACAGTTTTGTAATAATTATTTGATAGTTTCATACATGTATATAATGAATTTCAGTCATTTTCACATCCCACTAGTCTCTGTCATCCCTCCTGACATCCCTCCCTTCTGACAAAACCCTTCTCAACAAGTCTCCCTTTTATTTTTATGGCTTTTGTGTATGTGTGAATAACCCACTGAGTTTAATTGGGGTTTGTGTATTAGTTACTTCTTGTTGCTATGGTAAAAAATCATGATGAAAAGAAACTTATGGAAGAAACTTATGGTTCCAGAGGGGAAGTCCATAATGGTGGAGGAGGCATGGCAGCAGGTGGCCAGAGCAGGAAGCTGGCTGATCACACTTCATCCACACACAGGAAGCTGAACTAGCAAACTGGAAGTGGAATGGGGCTATAAACACGTAAATCCTAGCCCCAATGATGTTCTTCCTGCAGCAAGCTTCCATTTCCTAAAAGTTCCATAAGCTCCCCAAGCAATGCCACCAACTGGTGATGAAGTGTTCAACTATATGAATCTATGGGGGTGAGGGGCATTTCTCATTCAAAAGACTACAGATCGCTTGCATGAGCAGGAGCCAGAGGTTATTTATTGGAGGAGAAGCAACTTACCAGTGGCTACAACACTGAAGAAGTGTTTAAACATTAACATATTCCAATCTTCAAGGTAATAATACCAACCTAATTTTTAATAAATAAATGAAAGCTATTTAAAATTGTGGGTAGTGGGGCCCTTTGTAGACTGTCTTAATTATTTTAATGGTTAGTAAATGTCAAAAATTCATACAAAAACCATTCATTGACACAATACATTGTATTTTATTTTTGTAGCAATTATTCAGCAGGGATGCATAGTACAATTAAAAACTAATAGCAACGGAGATTGTCAGAAACTCAAAAGAAATACAAGAGTTCTCCTTCTGTTGGCAAAACTTAAAGAGCAAATTAGCAGAGAACAGTACCTGAGCAATTCTTTGTTTATCTTTGACTCAGCCTGGGGGGAGGAGGGGTTTGTAGAATACCCACTGACTCTGGATTTCACATGTATTTATCTCATTACTAACAGCAACAGCAAAGCAAATGTACCAGGAAAATCATCATTGACTATATTAAAATGGAAAATTTACCTTAAAACTATTTTTTAAATTTAGACTCATTTTTAAAATCTTTTTTTTCTAAAATGAAATCTTTTGGTGGAACAATCAGAAAAGATCTGTTATAATCTTGTATTTGACAGTAAGACCCTATTGCTGAAGACACTGAATACATGAGCTATAGAACAAACAAGGAGAAATCAAGTTGGTGCTGACTTCAAAGCCTCATCTCTGCTGGCTAGCCTTCACAGTGCTAGAAGGTGCCACACATGCTAGCGAAAGAGAAACTTATTCATCAGATTTACCCAGCTGTGAATCCCGTGAGCTACAACAACAATCCTGTGGTCTGGCAAGATAGCCCCACTGGAGCAAGAGTGAGTGGCATGAATGTTATGGGAGCAAACAACCACTTTCCAGTTGGATTTAAGGTCCAGTTCATAGGATGGAGCCCATATCTGACATTAATATCAGGCCTAGGAAACTGAGGTTAAACAGGTCACAGGCCATAGGGAGAACCTAATAGTAGTTTCCTGCTAAATAGATATAGTATTAAGCCAACTCCTTAATGACTGACCGTTATACTCATAGATTAATGCATCTCTTAACTCTCACCAAGGACGCTCCATATACAGTAGATGCTAATTACCCCAGAGAACCACAACTAGCCAATGTGCAGGGAGTAAGAGGCTGCAGAGTGCTTATCACTGAATGGGACACCTGTATCAAACTTCTGCCTCTCAAGGCTCAGGGATAATTGTCAAAGAGTGGGTAGAAAGACTGTAAGAGCCAGGGTAGTGGATGACCATAAAGAAATAGAGTTTATGGGATATCTGGTCAGTTACTCATATAAACTCACACCAATGGCAACAGCACCACATAACCGCAAGTCAGACAAAATCCCAGCACAGATGTGGGGAAGTAGGTAAGAACCTCCAACCTTGCTTGGCAGAAGATGGTTGGTGGGAGGGGAGGGTCAGTGTTGTTTAGGTCCAGCCAGGCTTCAATGATGAAACCACACCAAAGGGCATTTGGAAACACAAATTTGACTCTATAGGCATATATATGAAATTGGTTGGGGCAATAAGGGGGTTCAGATGGGGGGTCTAAATACAATCAAAATATATTGTATGAAATTGACAAAAATGCAATTAAAAAGTATTAAAAAATCACCTCCATTACTGTAATTGAATGCTCACTGATCATTCCATGTGAGAGGTCTGTTACCTGAGTTCCTATCATCTCCACAGCCCTGACCTTGGCTGTGTCTCACCAGGAGCTGACAACTGTCCTGGGCCCCACAGACCTTCTCAACTGGGGCAGGGATATAAAGAATTATCTTTTGCCCATATTATAAATGTATTTTAAGATTTAGGGTTCCCTGGCACCACTAGCATGGAAGAGGAAAAAAAAAACCATAAAAATCCACATACATTTCACTGAATCTATCATAAACATACTACCCAAACCTATGTTCACTATTAAATTAATTGTTGTCCACAAGTAACTTATCGCTAAACTCAATCTTCCCCACTAGCTACCTGAGTAATTTAAATGTAAATGCATTTAGTTATATGCATGTGGAAATTACAGAGGCACAATTATGAAAATAATCATCTGTTTTCAATATGTTCAGTAATAAATATCTGCTAGTGTTCAAGAAATTTAGATTGTGCAATTTACAGTTTAAATTTTTAATTATTTTCCTCCATCTATACATTTTCATGCTATAAATTTATAATACAGCTGCCAGGTTTTACTTAAAGAATGATAATATCGTAAGTTTCCCTTCCCCCGTAACAATGAAATAATGTAATTTTTATGCATGTTTACATACAATTTCTTCTACAAATCAACTCCTCATGTACATTAAATGTACCATTGATCATATGTGAAAACAGAAGATGTTTTAGTAAGCTGTGACTCTTTAAACCAGGATATTACTTTACTATTTTAAATATGGTATATGCTATTTCCTTTTATTGGAAACTATTTTCTTGTGTATTAGTCTTGTTACTCTTATGATGAGTACTGTTTATGCACATCAAAGTGTGTGAAAGTGTCACAAGAGTAATAATATTACTTAACAAAAACGGAGGATTTACAGTTATAAACATTTATTATTTCAAAGAGCTGTTTTGAAATAATACTCAATAGAAAATAATTTGCTATAAAACTTTTTTGTATTAACCATACTGTAAACATCTCAGACATGATCAAACAATGCAAATCAGGGATAGAAGGTGTTTTTTTTTTATGGTCTAACTCGAAATAGTCACGAATCTAATCGTCATAATTTCGGAGAAGGAACTGACAGTTTCACTCCTAAGTACCAATGCAGTCGCCAACCTAAAATAGTTGAAGCTGAATTCTGGTTCTTCAATATTTTCTTCTCTTTGCTGAGAGTTATTTAGTAAGTTAGCCTCTAGTAACCTCAGTTTACAGATTTGAAAAATCTTATTATTCTAGCATTTATTTGTAATCTGAATAACAGAAAAGCATTTGAAGGGGACATAAACAGGTTATATGAATTATGAAATAAATTATCCTTATATATTCAATGAAATGTAAGTTTATGCTTATAATTCAGCATTTTCATGAAACAATAAATCTTAAATATGTACACTAATTAGATTATCACTAATAAAATGCAGGCAAATGGACACTCTATGCAGATTTAAATGGCGCATGAGGAGGATAAACTGAAATGTATTTACCCAGAAGAATGTGGTACCTTAATGTGCTGCACTTTAAGATTGATTAATTAATTCATTAACTTGTGTGCATGTGTGTGTGTGTGGGTGTGTCTGCATGAGTTTGCATGTACCACATGTGCAGATGCCAGTGGAACCCAGGGAGTATCTGATACCCTGGAACTGGAGCTACAGGAAGTTATAAGCCATCTGATGTGGGTATTGGGAACCAAACTCAGGTCCTCCAAGAGGAGTGCTCTTAACTACTGAGCTGATCTCTCCAGCCCCCTTGTATTTAGGGTTTTAAGGAAGAATTCTGAAGTGGAAAGCAGCCATCAATAAGCAATTTTCTTCATTAATATCCAGTAGATGTTCAGATTTCCCTTCCACCTCAGCGAGGACAAAGTCATGTAATATTTTGTGTGACTATATGTAACATTTTCTAAAAGATGATTTTGGGTAGACTGAGCAAAAGTAAGAAGAGAAAATATTGTAATACGATCCTAGTTACTTTCTACTGCTGTGACAATACACCCTGACCAAAACCAAATTGTAAAGGAAAGGGTATATTTATTTTACATGTCCCAATCACAGTTCATCACTGAAGAAGCCAGAGTAGAGACTCAGGGCAGGAACCTGGAGGCAGGAGCTGAAGCAGAAACCATGGAGAAACACTGCATACTGGCTTGCTACTCTGGCCTGTGCTCACTCTGCTTTCCTCTATAACCCAGGTCCACCTGAGCGGGGTGGCATCTATTAACATCTATTAACAACATTTAAAGAAAATGCCCCCACAGACATGGCCACGGGCAACTCTGATGGAGGAAATGCCTCAGCTGAGGTTTTCTGGTCCCAGGAGTGTCAAGGTGACAGCTGAAGTTATTCAACACTCATAACTTGTGTTTCCTCAAACCAACATATTTATTATTTTAAGCATATCCCACGTGATTTTATTTTAGTGGAAACTATCTTGTTTTATATTACTCTTGCTATTCCTGTGATTACTACTGATTAGACATGCATGTTTAGGTGTGTATGTGAAAGAATTATGACAGGTATTTCTGAGCAATCAGTAGAGACACTATTTAGCTTACATTTTTCAAAATGCATTGCTACAGAAAACAATCTCAACCTCTAAACAAGTATTTTTAAACAAATATATTTTAGCCATTCAATGCGAACTTTCTCATAAAACATTAATAGAAACATTCAAAGGAAAGTGTGAGCTTTCCTTCATGTAGTTTATCTTTATCATGGTTCCCCAAGGAACTCAGTACTGTACACACTAAAAGAACTGTCATTTCTCATTTCAAGTTGATCACATAGAGATGCAACGCATCCCTAGGAAACAAGGCTCAATCTCAACTTAATACATTTAAAATTCAAAATGTATGAACTCCATTTGGTAGCACTTTCTTAAGCTGTATTTTTACTTTTGATCATTATTATTAATGAGAAAAATTCACTAGCTATAGCAGCAACTAGTGTATCAAATGAAGGTGTGTGGTAAGCACACAAGTTCCCCAGAACCAAGGAAGAGGAAGCCAACGTATACCGTGGAGTAGGAGAGAGCTCCACTTCATCCTGTCCTTCAGGAAATCAAGACTGATCACAGGAATCCCATCTTGCCTTGAAAGCACATGATATAGACACAACACATTTAAGTATAAGGACAAATGGTATAGATCATGCCAGAAACTTTGCTGAATAAAAATGCACAATTTCCAATTAAATTTAATATAGACCCCATCTATAATTAATTGAAGTAGAGTTCACTACAATTTACTTCATATTTCCATGGCTCCTCTGAGTGAGGAGTCTTCAATTACACAGAAAATGTCTCTACTGAATCAGCCTATCACATGATAACAGACCATGGAAAAGAACTGTATATGTTGTATGTTTGTCTAAGTCCCTTTTGGTGACAAATTGAATTTTCAACTGGTGACAGTGAATCATTGACAAGCTGTAGTATCTTGACAAAAACCTGAAACAATTTTTTTGAGTATTGTGTTTGTTTCTCTAGTTTTATATAATGAACAGTATCATTATAAAATTACCTGGATCAGCAGTATTCAGAATTTATTTATTTATTCAAGAATAAAAGTGCTTGTGAAGTATTAGAGCCTCAGGCGAAGTTTTCACTTTCATTCCATTAATTGATCTTAGTAAAACATGAGAATGCATGTAAGCATTTTAACTTATATGTTATCATATACATATCCCTTAGTGAATTATATAATGCATATATTGACATTTATATGTATTTATGTCATTCTGTCTACTCTAAAAGAGAACTATGAAAATAGTTGATTTATATATCAGACATTTTCAATTAATCTCCTTCAGTACATATTACTCCCACTTAAAAAGTAAACCATAATTCTCATTGTATTGGTTTGTGGTTTTAAAGCACTCTAAAATGGTCTCAAAATGAAAACTCAGTTTCTCTTTCCATTGTAGAAATACGTGGCTATTTAAGTTGTAAATACCTTAACCCTGGACTTCAGCTCTTCCCAAAGGACTTCAGGTGTCTGCCATGATTGGTCACATTTTAAGCAAGTCGCCCTGCTTCCTCCAGCTGAACTTTGTCTTATTTTTCCACTTCACTGTTTTCCTTTCCCTTTCTGTGTCTCTAATCCCTACAGTAATTTTATGCGTTCGGTAACATTTTAATCCTATATTACTTTTATTTATCATGATCTTTTTTCTTTTTATCTGCTGTGGTGAAGGTTTGGGTTTTTTCTGGCTTTTCTATGTTTTATGGTAGGATACGATGGCTTAATCTCTAAACTTTTATTATGTCATGCCCTCTTGAAAATATGAGTGTATTTTCAAAACATTTAGCCATCTCATATTATTTTTTGTTAAATTGACCTCATTTTGATTTACTGTTTTATCTTCAATAAATTCATTTAAGAAAACATGTACACATTTATAAAAGATTTAATTGAGAAAAGTCTATCTTGTTTCTATACTTAAGTGAATGCCCCCCTACCCCACCCCCGTATAGATCTCTACTTGGCTAAACCAGGAGCATTTAGAATTTAATAGGGGCTATCAATATCTCAATATATAAAAAATAGTTTCCTGGGGCTGGAGAGATGGCTCAGCAGTTAAGAGCACTGGCTGTTCTTGCAGAAGACCTGGGTTCAGATTCCAGCATCCACTAACTCCAGTTCCAGGGGATCCGATGCCCTCTTTTGTCCTCTCCAAGCACTGCATAACATGGGTACACTTACACACCTGCAGGCATAACACTCATACACATAAAATAAAAATAAATTACAAAGTGTCCTAATAGTATACACAGTAACAATACTATTTACGTGACACTTAAGTTATGTCAGGCAAGGTACCGTGTGCAGAGGAGCAGGAGCTTGAGACATCCTTTGGTTTACTCTTTCTACAACGCACAAATAGAGGGCTAGGTTCAAACATGTCAATACAACCCACTCATTCTCTTCTGTGCCATCTCTCATTAAATTCTTCCAAGACTGTACAGGTTAGGATGGTGGAGTCTGACATTTCAGAACCTTGGCTTGCCAAGTCAGGCATTTATGACTTTAAATCAACAGAAGTGTTTCTTCTTAGTTATGGTTATAATTCTCCATTGAATGGGTCACTGAGATGATGAAATAAAGCAGGACAAAATGCCACCACATCAACAACATTGAGGAAGTACTTGTTGGAATTTAAATCTTTACACAAGAACCTGTATTTACATTCTTGCCTCTCCTTAAAAAGGTAATTTATTTTTCTTTAAACACTTTAGATTTATTTCTTCCAAATGTCATGACACTATTTCTCATGTGTTGTATCATATTATTTTAAAACATTTTTGTTAACTCTTTGAAAATTTCATACAATGTATTGTGATTACATTCACCTCGCTCCTCCTAGCTCATCAAAGATATCCCTCCATTTCTCTAAACTAAACATCATGTGCTCTCTTTTTTCTTTTTTAATAACCCACTAAGCCTGATTTGTACCACCCATATATTCCTGGGTGCTGGGTCATCCACTGTTCATGGTCAATCTACCAGAAGCCACACCCCTAAAGGAAACTGACTCTCCCTCCTTCAGAACCATCAGCTGTCAATAGCTCCATGGTCAGGGGAATGCTGAATGGCCTACTATCGTGCAGTGCCACAGCTCCTATGAGTTTATGATGCAGCCACTGCTGTTCAGAGTGTCATGTGCAGAAGACAGGTTCACGCTGGTGCTCCCCAACCTCTGCCTCTTATCTTTCTGCCCCTTCTTTGCTTTCATAAAACATTTTCATTTGAATATGTGGGATAGTGATTGATAAAAATGAAGCCAACTGAGATAATTAGGCAAAGACAGATCTTTTAGCAAATTAATAGCAGTGCCGCATAATATTTCAGATATATACATTTAAAATTGAGTATTAGATTGAATATAAATAACAAAAACATTAAAAAGGACATGAAGTTGGGAGTAAGATGTGATGGGGGCATCCTGTGAGGAGCTGGAGGAGGGAAGTGAGAGGTGTATATAATCAAGATGCATTGTATACATGTATCACATTTTCAAGGAAAAATTCACAAAACTTAAAGTAAATAAAAATGAATAAGATTGAGTAATATTATACTGAAGACCAAGGAAAAGTAATAGAGAATAAGCTATATTTTCTAGCCATGAAAGCATTTTATAATTATTTTCCCTACTTTCACAACATTAAGAGAACACTGTAGCTAACAACCTATAATGTGAAATTTTCTAATCAACAAAAGGTGCAGATGGTGTTTCTTGACTGTTTTCTGAGGATGCTGTTTGCATGCACCCGTGATAAAGAAAGAACAAATTTAAGGATCTGATTTCCTACAGGAATAATAACACATCTAGGGCTGCTCTTCCATAATTATCTTTTACAATTTTTTATCTTCCAAAATGAACACATTTGTTTGTTGTTGCTGCTGCTTGAGTTAAATAGCGTGCTGGCAAAATGTCTTAGTAGCCGACAGGTACCAGTTAAGCATGGTGCCTCCGTGCAAGTGTGCACAGTGGTTTTATTTTCTGAGCCAATTCAGAACAAATGTAATAATGAGCCAATTCTTCCTCACCTAGGGTGAGTAGCAGTGATAGCTACATTTACCAAGGGCACGGCACTAGACAGATGACACATTTGCTTTTAGATCACTTTTACCTCTCACATCTCTGTATTTAACAACAAAAGCTGTGCTTTTCTTCAGTAGCAAATAACCTAATTTACGAAGGAAGAGAGATGAGTAAATTGAATGTTGGCCTTTTCTTACCTATGATAGCTGAACAATTATAATTTCCATTAGTACAGTGCTTCGGGAGGGCACTGTAGCTTAACAGCACTGAAAATGGCCATGGCTGGCACTCTCCAGGAATGTAAAGAGAACTTCAGAGGCAGCAATCAAACTTTTTTTCTTTTGACATCTGTCTATAGGTACTTAGCTATGCTGTGTTGTGTGGAAGCTGGACCTTTACTACATGTGCATTAGTATGAAAATAGCACTTTTTAGTATCAAAATAAAATGTAATCCTGAAAATAAAGTAGCTAGACAAGAATAAGTAATTCTCAGTTGAACCTAGTGACCCAAAATAACATATTAGTATTTGTTCATTATATATGTATTTATAAATATGTATATATATATATGCACAATAGTGATTTTTGAGGTGGCAGCAATTGCATGATTAATCAAATATTATTTGGAAAATACCAAAAAATGTACCCTTATGCTAGTCTGGGAGTTTCAATCATTTTATCCAAACTTTATAGGTTCACATGTTTATCTTTTAATAATTTTACACTCCCATTATATAAACATTTTTGGTTTAGTGAAAGGTCTTTCAGTGTCTGTACCTTACCAGTTCACATGTAATTAATCCAGGCCACCAACTGCTAAATAAAAATACACTATATGGCTCTACATTGATTTTTTTCTGATTTAGTTAACAATCTTCTGTTGTACATACTAAATACTTTTTCTTTTACCATAAACAGGACTGTATTCAGGAGTTTTACCCAAATGAGTCCTAGAACTCATGTATTCTAATTTATACTACTTTTTTTTTTACAGAATTCCACATTCTATTGCCAATGTCTAATTTTTCCCATATGTGAATGGCTATATTTGTCTTCTTATTTTTTTACTCACTTTTTCCTGCTCAAACTAGTCAGTGAAATGAGAAAAAAGTCTTACAAATTCTACCTACTAGTTTGGTCTTTGTTCTGAAAACCATGCTAGTTTTTCATAATTTTCATACTTTATCTGCTAAGATTCACAAAGAATCAGGCACTTCAAAGAAGGTATTATTTCAACTACAACTTGTAATTTATGTTTAGCAATATATTCCACACTAAAACTAAGATTACATGCTACTATATAGCTATTAGAATTTTTTTTTTTGGTCTTTTTGAGACAGGGTCTCCCTGCAGCCCCAGCTGTCCTGGGATTCACTATGTAGACCAGGCTGGCCTTGAACTCACAGAGATCCACCTGCCTCTGCCTCAGGAGTGCTGGGATTAAAGGCATGCACCACTACACCTGGCTAAAATGGTTTATTTTTAAGAAAATCTGGTAACAGTCAATGTCTTTGTAGAACAAGGTCTTAGGGAAAGGAGACAATAGAATGCAGGTGATGTGAAAGGGGACAGAATATGAAGGGATGAATTAGATGGGGAGGGAGATGGGAGGCTAGGGCAGAGGAGGGACTAGAGGGAAATACAATGTGCATTAAGTTTGAAAAAGCCATATGGAAATACACTATTTCATAAGCATATTAAACAAAAACAGTTGAATGGAGGTACACACATGGGGGATAATGCTTGACCCAGAAACTGCAGGTTATTAGAAAAAATCCCAGTGCCAGATACAGAATATCCCCCCTTCAAGATACTGGTCAGGGTGGTCTCAGAGACCCCAAAAACATTACAGGCCCCTACCATTTGTTCTTGATTGCTCGCAAGAACCTGACAGTAAGACCTTACAGCTAAAGATAACATGCATTTCATTCACAGACTATGGAGAAATCGAGCTGGTACTGACCTGGAAGCTTCTTTTCTGCTGGCCAGCTTTCATAGCACCAGAGGCTGCTATATAGGCTTCTGGGGAGAAAAGTCATCAATAGTCTTACCAAGATGAGAGTCCTGAGAGTGACAGTAATGACCAGCCTGTCAAGAATTATCCATTGGTACAACGGTAGCATGAATGTTAGGGGGTAACCAACCTACTTCTGATAAGGCTTGCTCTACATGAGAGCGCTCATGAATGGTATTATAAACTTGGCCAGGAACTCATGACTGGGGATGTCATAGGCTCTAGATGGAGACCCTATATCACACTGCCTTCCATATCTTTATCCTTATCTTTGTATCCTTCTCCAAGGCTGAGAACATGATTGAAGAAGAAGCAGCAACACTGTAAGAGCCGGAGGTTGGGGACATCTGCTATGAAATGGTATCTTCAGGATGTGGCACAGCCAATGCCTTCAAGAACTCATCATAGCTGTGGCTACCTGCAGAAGACCAGCACAAGATTAAGCCCTTTCAAGAGGGAAGGGGGAAGGGCTCAGGAGGCAGCACTCCTCCCTGAGGGATTACTGACCAGTGGTGGCCGAGGGAAGGGGCGTCACTTGCTTCCCTGCTATAACCACTGAAAAGGGGCCCACGATAGAGTAAATAACCTTCCACACACGGTCATGCAAGCAATCTTGCTTAAACTCAGTGAGTCACACACCTACTCATGTCATGGAGTAGGAAGGGGACTTTTGGGGAAGAAAAAGGATTTCAGCAGGAGGAGAGGAAAGGGGACATGATAACAGGGAGCAAGAAACACTACACTTCATTGTACACAATTATTAAATGTCAAAGAATAAAAAATAATTTTAATGTAATGTTTTTATGATGTATTTTAATCATACTCATCTCCATTTTAAAATTATTCCAGATTCACTTCTACCTAATATTTATTTATTTTTATAACCCACCTAGTCCAATTTGTGATGTCCATATACTCATGGGTATGGGAACATCCACTGGAATGTAGTCAAGCTACCTGATGACACATCCTTAAAGAAGACCATACCCTTCTTTTCCAACTACCAGTCCTTTAATTTCCTTCTCTTGTCTTATTGCTCTAGTAAGAGTTTCAAGCGCTATATCAAAAAAGAGTAGAGATAGTGGATAGCCTTCTGTGTTTCCTGATTTTAATGGGAAAGTTAAAAATTCAAATAAATTGAGAGAATTACAAAAAAAGACCACAACTCTTCTGAGACAGGGAATAGTCTCTGTGTCTCAGAAGATATTGTCAGTAACTCCTTAGGAGTTGGTCATGGGAGAATGACGACTGGCTTGATCTTGTTCAGACTGTGTATAAGCAACCACAGCTGCTGTTGAGTTGACACGTGCGGAATCCTGTCATCTCCAGAAGATTCTGTTTAGCTCTGGTCCTGCCAAACCTTTGGGTCTTAAAATCTTCCCATCCCCTCTTCCATAATGGTCCCTGGTCCTTGGAAGGAATGGAGTGATACTGCTGTCCCATTTGTTCTTTGTGCCTTGACCAGCTCTGAGTGTCTACATGAACTGCTGTCTACTGCACAGAGAAACTTCTCCAGTGGGGTCTGAGGACTGCATTGGTAGAGAGATAGGAATTTAGAGGCCAGTTTGATACTATGTCCACCTAGCATAATAATAGTAGTAGGTTCATCTCTGGGGCCTGTGTGCTCTCAGCCATGGATTCATGGCTAGATTTACAGTACTGGGTATGTGACTCCTCTTGTGGAGCAATTGGAAGGTATCTGGCTCCATCTATTGGATGGGGCACCCTCAGGACTGACCATAGCTACTCCATGTTACAGCCCTAGCAGACCTCTGCAATTGAAACTAGAGGCAGTTGACTCCAAGTATGGGAATAGAGAAGTTTGGCCCAGCTACACCAGGATGTGGGTCTGAGACGAAGGTCAGCATCTACTGCTCTTGCTAACTGCTTGTTCCTGACTCTGTCTTTCACATGGTTTGCACCTGCAGGAAGAAACTGTTGGGTTCTTTCCACCCCTGTGGTTTTCTTCTATAAAATCTACCCTCATAACTCAAGTTCTAGGGGATTCAATGCCCTCTTCTTACCTCTGTGGGTATTGCATGAAATGGGTGCCCTTACATACATGCAGGGAGTACATGTGAACACACACACACACACACACACACACACACACACACCCTGAGGAAAGCATGGCACTGCACTTGGGATCAAATGCCCAGTGTAGTCACTGGCTGGCTATAAAGGCTTTCCTTTGGCAGTACTTCGTGTCTGAGCGGTCTTCTCTGGTGAGACACCTCCCAACACTATGACATGTGTGTCTATGTAACTCATGGCCCTATCTTGCCACACTGGTTGTTACTGTAGTTCACAGAGTTCAAAACTTGGTTAGACTGCTGAGGACACCCACCCTGTCCCCACCAGCAGCCAACACAGCACCTTCTGATACAATAAAGCTAGCCATAGAAGAAGCAGCTTCCTGGACAGTACTAACCTGATTTCTTTAACTTGGAGTATCTTCAGAACTCAGGAAAACAGAAAGGGGCCATTGATGGGAAAGAGAAGAAAGATCGTAAGGGAAGGTGGATTGTAGACTACAGGTGACATAAAGCGGGAGGGGATTATGAGGAAGGATGCTTAAATGGGGAGAAAGAAGAGAAGTTAGAGCGGAAGGGGGGAGAAAGCTACAATCATGAAGGATGCTTGAAAAAGTCATATGGAATCCTAATTCTTTAAAAGAGTTTAAGTGGAATTACCCTACACAGGGGATATTGTTCCTCCAAGAAGCCATGGGTTGCCAAATAAAAAGTCCAGAACTGGGTGTGAGATAATTCCCTCAAGTTGTGGGTCAAGTTTATCACAGACACCTCCAAAACAATACAAGCTGTTGCCACTGTTCTTGGTGGCGTACCACAACATGATGCTAAGAAACCACAAACTTTGGTCTTAGGGCACAGAGAAATAAAAAAAAAAATTAATGTATATTAAAAAAGAACAATGAAATTCTCATTTTTCTGCTGGGAGGAATACACAATGGTAATGCCAACTTTGGAAGACTCCTGTGGTTGCTTATAAAGTGAAATACAATATTCACTTCTGTATCCTTCATGATTTTAGTTTTCTCTCCCCCTCCTCTCTAACTTCTCTTCTTTCTCCCCATTTAAGCATCAGAATTATTATACTTCTATGTATCTGCTCAATTAGAGAACATGTGTACACAAAATTTACATATATATTTGTTTAATTCATTTTTGCGCAAACTGGGAATCTCTAAGGCTGTCTTTCAAAAGGTGAATGTAGAGAGGTTGCTCAGTGGTTAGGAGCACTGACTACTCTCCCAGAGGACCAAAGTTCGAGCCCTAGCACCTATGTGGCAGCTAACAACTATATGTGACTCAAGTTTCAGGAACTACAACACTCTCTTCTGGCCTCCTCAGGCTGTTATGACATGGGCACATTTACATATATGTAGGCAGGATACTCATACACATAAAATAAATATATATAAATAAAAATACAAAAGGTGAATGTACCCATTATACCAATATAATGGAATATTATTCAGTACTGAAAATAAATGAGCAATCAAATTATGCAAAGACAGGAAAATTTAATGTATGTTAATATGAATAAAGTCAATTTGAAAGATTTCATATTATAGGATTCCAATTATATGGAGTTCTGGAAAAGGTAAAACTACAAAGGATCAATGGTCCCAGGGGCTTGAAGGGAGGAAGAGAGGAACAGCTAGGTGAAGCAAAGAGAATTTGAGGAAGGTAGTAAATTACTACATGTGAAACGGTAACAGCAGAATCACCACCGTGCATTTGTCGTAGTCAAAGAAGTTTGCAGCACACAGAATGAAATTCAGTCATCCAGGTTAAAAACAGAATTGGGATATCAAGGGATCTGAGAACGGAATGCCAAATGTCACAATCATCTAACTCCATGATACAACCTCGCTGAAGACGTGAAGGAGAAACAGAAACTCCTAGAAAACTTGAGATTGAACGAGCAAGGGAAAATGAACTTTATGCACACATTGAAATCTGTTTGATGGTGGCATTCCCTGGAGAGGAAGCCGGTGGTGATCCTGCTGCATTCATGCTGTAATTGAACAGTTAAGTCAGTGTGTGGTGCAAGATTCGTGTCACATCTCTCAGTTTTGAAGAGGAAAGACACATGTAAGCCAAAAGAGGCTAGAATGACCCAGGGCTGTGGTAGAGAGCTGGAGACATCTATGCAAACGGACTCATCACTTCCTGCTTCACCTGGTTCCAAAGGGTTACACAGAGAAGTATTCACATATACGTGCACATAGGTGTCGGCACTCTGCATGTACTTAGATCCCCTTGCTGTGTTACCTGACAGGGCCTTAGAAAAGGGGATCACAGTAGTAATGAACACATCTCCTGCCCTTGGTTTCTTCTTGGTTTGGAGAAGCAGAGTGAGTTAGACCAATGGTGTGTCTTGCAATAAAGAAAACAAAGGATTGGAAGATAGTTCAGCTGGTAAAGTCCTTGCCACACAAGCATAAGGACTGGAACCCAAGCAAAAAGCTGGGCATTGGACTCCACACTTGAAACCCTTGTGTTGGGGGGGGCAGATACAAATGCATTCCTGGGGGATTTCTGATCACCAGTCCACACTAACTTGTAGGCCCTCAATCCCAGCAAGAGACCTCATCTCAAAACAAAGCAACAAAACAGAAAAACGAGGTGCACAGCCTCTGAAGAATGATATCCAGTTTGACCTCTGGCCTACACACATGCGCGTGCACACACAAGCCCATGAACACGACTTGTAGGCCCTCAATCCCAGCAAGAGACCTCATCTCAAAACAAAGCAACGAAACAGAAAAACGAGGTGCACAGCCTCTGAAGAATGATATCCAGGTTGACCTCTGGCCTACACACATGCGTGTGCACACACAAGCCCATGAACACAAGTGTACTTTCACACGCTCCACATACCCCCAACATAATAAAAAAGTCTTAATAAACAGATACATGTGAAAAGAACACAGGAACCCCCCTGACAAAAGCTAGAACCATTTGCACAATAAAATAAGCACATTAGTGGTGCATTGTATCACAAAGTATAAAATACTTAACCTGTGTTCATACTACTGTCTAGAGTAATGTTTAAAATGAGAAAAGATGATGTTCCACACAGAAGAACAGCCCAAAAATCCATCAGCTATCAATAAGGGCACAGTCTCACTCTCTTCTAAGTGTGTACTGCACCTTTATCCACAGAGCCAGCTTGCTGCCCTATAAAACATTTTTGACTAAATTTCACTATACAAATGTATGAACCTATCAAACATTTTAAAAAGTATTTTTAAAAGACTCATTTCACTTTAATAATTTAAGGCAAATAAAAGCATTAGAAAGTGGCAACCAGAACCATTACTTTAAATACTAAATACCCAAAGGAATATCAACATATTTAAAGATGTCGTCAAGTTAATTTACATTTAATAATGTAGAACACATGCTGTCAAAATCTGGTTGACAGTTTTTGTCCTGCTGACTACTGTCCTATGTTCAATTTCTGGGGATGCATTCTTCTGACCACGCATTTTGAGTCAGCCCTGAGTCTCTGGATCTTGGTGCCTTACCTAAAACATAGTTGCTGTAAACACATGTATCTTTGTGGTTCATGGGAAACTTAGTCATTAATAAACTTCTTAGGGCATTCTTAACATAATGAACACATCATCAGCTATCATTATGATAACCAATATTATCATTAAGATGGTATCCTAAACAAAGAGTTGGTTAGCAATAATTTCCTGAGTCCAGTTTTATTAAGTGAACTGGGGCGACAAGGGGCAGACCAAACAGCAATTTCCTTTGAGTGCCCAGGTCACAGCAGATATCCTT
Organism: Nannospalax galili; assembly: GCF_000622305.1. NCBI lineage: Eukaryota > Metazoa > Chordata > Mammalia > Rodentia > Spalacidae > Nannospalax > Nannospalax galili. Next base: position 1,402,362 of record NW_008341886.1, on the reverse strand, counting down.
TATGCTGTTCTGTTATGTTCACCCTCCAGAGAGATAGGAATGAACTTCTAAGGAAAATAAACATTTGAAGTCCTAAGTAATTAGTGCTAATACTTGACCTTTTAAAATATTTTCTTATAAAAAACAATACACACATAAACTTGAATGCTAAATCATTCATACTGTTTCTACTGAGAAACAATCATTTCCTCCTACCCTCCAACATTTACATGTATCAGTGCCAGAGACTTTAGAACGTCTGTTTCTATGTGTTCAGTCATTACTTCCGCATGTCTAGATAACAGACTTACAGCACAGATAATTTCTGTATCTAGTCAGACACTGTCTTCTGTCTTCCTATTTGGATTAATAAAACCTCAGCTTTTCTACACTCTCCTATCTTCCGTTTGCCTTCCAAGCTTTACTATAATGCCTGTCTTGGTCAGGTTTGTAACATTTTGAGCAATTTCTACAGGTCCTCATTTCTTCTGCCATCAATGTTACTCAGTATCACTTCAGCAAATGTGGTAGAGTCTACAAAAATGAGAGTATGTAATACAAATTTTAAAGGTATGAGATATAGCACAGGATTAATTGGCACTGTAGGAGATGTGCATTATCTGATATGCCCAAGAATCATTAGCTGATGAAAATTATAGATTTGAGTTGCCAAATCCAACTCCAAAAATACCGAGTTTCCATTCTGAACCTTGCCATGTGCATTTATGAACTCCAGGAGTGGAGGTATGGTTTTACTCTCCAATAAAGAGATTCGAACGGCCATTTTGATTAAAATCTCTAAGTCCACAGAATAGTTCTCACCTTTACTTTCCATACTGGTACCAAAGAGACGGAGCAAATACCCTCACAGTCACCGTGGCTCTGTGCCTCAGAAAGTCTTATCAGATGGAGAGAATCATGACACACGAGACCTTGCATGGGACGCCAAGCAGAGAAGCCAAAATAGTTTGTTCTTCTTTCTCCAAAGTGCTTATGCTCCAACTTCTAAGAGCACATGGTTACTTCCTTCCCTTTCCCCAACTATAGGATCTTAAACTTCAAAAACTGAAAACACAATGTGTAGACTTAGAGTCATGGGACCCTAGCTAACCATGCTTCATTCACATATTGCCGGATAGGTAATGAACACCCACCACCTGCCGGGTGACATCTGATGAGTGCACACTCCTCGGCCTCAGCAGCACAGAAACTGCTGCCCACTGCTCAAAGACTAGAAGGGTGCAGATACACAAACAGGGCAGTACAACCCAGTGAAATCTGGACTGAGATCAGTCATTACTCAAAGTAGCCCTAGCTTCCACTGGGAATTTCTTTCATTTAGAATCAACCCCTCTCAAGGCTTTTCTGTAGCTCTGAGTCTTCAAACAGTTCTATGCCAACTGCTCCGTGGTATTATTCATCGCTGCCAGAAGTCAAAGTCTGTTACTACTAGATGGTTTCTATTCTCATTTTCCCCTTCCAGCTGGTCTGTCAGCCACCTTGGATGTACCTGCCTGTTTTTCTCCATGTCTTTACCAGAGACACAGACACTGAAAAATACAGATTACATCCACTCAGTATAGCCAACATATGAAGCAAATTTTCTGCATTTTCCTAACCATGGTAACATTTCTGTATCCCTGATTATAAACACTTTATTTTTCAGTAAAATAATAACTATTAACTGTCATCACGTAGTGCACACACATTCTATGTGGTCATATGAAGCCTTGGAATTACATGTGCTTCCATGTGCAAATATTTTTTGATGTACAAAAAAGAATCTGCCACTTTGTGTGACACTCATGATAAGGTCTTATGCAGCACTTGGGGCAAATTATGTTGATATTTATGGGACAAAAATATGAATATTTACAATATGCAAGATAAACAAAATAATTACAATCAACTGCACACCAGGCCAGGTCAGAGTTTTTGTCCCCAAAGGTCTTCCATGAAACCACAGAGGATCCTCTGGTACTCAGAGTTGGTGCTCCTCCTAATTGCAGGTGAGGCACAAAGGTGTGCATTCCACATGAGTTAACACATGGACCAGCATCCACACATGTCAAGTCCAGCATGAGGGGTTCTTTAAAAAAAATAATGTGGGATAACTTTCTAGTAAGAGCATGGACTAGAATCTGCCGCTGCGTGACCTGCTGGAGAAGAGTCAAAGAAAATCTATTCCAAGGAGAGTAAGAAGAGTTTCAGAAGTTTACAAAACCAGTGAAAGAACTGCTGAAAACCCAGGACATAAAGACAGTTGACTCATCAGCATAGAAGCCAAGTGGAACACAGCCCCAGCCACACAGCTCTCTGGTGAGGCAGGAGAAATAGAAGCCCTATCCAAAAGACAAGCCAGGCAGGCTGGCGAAAGGAAAGCACATCTCCACATGCAGAAGAGGCCCCTAAACCTCACAAGCCTCAAGTTCAGTTGTGGGGTTTGGTGATTCCTCTAGCATGGATTGTAGAGGAGAAAATTTCTTTTTGTCACTAGGTGGCTCCCAGGACAGTGGCTGCACACTACCATGAGAAGGAACCTATTATTTAAAATTGAACCAACCTAGTACTGGAGAAAATGGATCAGAGGTAAAGAGCCTGAATTTGATCTTTCACAGCCTCAGAATAAAAGACTGGAAGGCAAGTGTGGAGGAGGGAACAGAGGCTGACATGCGGAAAAGTGCTGGCAGCAAGAGCCTGGACATGGGCAGGGAAATGCAAAGGAAAAGAGAAAGCCACCCTGTGGCCAGGGCCAGACTTCATCCACAGAGAACCACTCTGAAGGCTGATAATGCTCAGCCGAAGCCAGCTGGTGATCAAGCTCTGGGGCTTCTTAACCCATCATTCACTTCTGTAGAGTCCAAGAGCTCTAAGGTTCCAGTGAAATGCTTAGTTAGCACAGCATCATTCTTGTAGCAGAGTGATCGATACTTAGAGATTCAGTATAAAGACAGAACTTTCCCCTGTAAGAAGTTCAATGCTGTGGTTGCTTCCTCCACTCACAAGTCACTTGGGAGACACTCCCCAGCTAGAACTGCCCCTGGGATCTGGGAAGTCTGGGGAGGGGAAGGGAACCTTCCTATCCCACAGACTATAAAGCACAGAGTGGCCAACAGAGGACCCTAACATGCAAAGGAGGGGAACTAACAAAGTGAAGACAGTGCTTGTACACATCCGATGCTGCAGTCTCAAAACCAGTATAAAGCACAAGAAAGATGGGGCACGGCCCAGCAGTGAAAGTGCTTGCCACACAAGCAAGAAGACCAGAGTTCAGATCCCCAGATCTCATGCCAATGCTGGGTGGGCACAGAGGTTTCTCTGTAACTGCAGTTTTAGAAAGCAGAGACAGGATCCTTAGAGCAGGCTGGCTAGTAAGAGTGGCTATAATGGGGAACCTGCTTGATTTATTTTTAATTTGGTTTCAAGGTATTCCCTAAAGATCCTTTGGATTTCCTTGGAATGTGTCACAGCATTCCACTGCATTTCTATTTTATTAACTTGAATTGTATTTTCCTATTTGTTTGTTTGGATAGAAGAACATCAGTCTTGTTTATTTATTAAAAGTACAAACTCTTGGTTAGATTGATTCTATGTATGGTTCCTGTAGCCTATATTTTATTGATTCTTTGTCTTAATGTGGCTTATTTCTTGCCATCTATTACTGTGCGGTTTGACTTGTTCTTGTTTTCTGAAATTGTAAGATGCATCATTAGGTTATTTATTCAGGATGTCTTTAAGTTTGTTTTTTAATTGCATACATGAGTATTGTATTTGCATTATTACCACACTTCCTTGTCTCCCGACAGCTCCTCCCATGTCCCTCCCTTTCCCTCATAATTTCTTGTCCTCTTGATTACTATTGCTACATATACATACATGCATTAAAATATTCATATATATGCAAATATATAAATGTATATATATATATTTCACTGGCTCTATTTAATGATGCTTATGTATACATGTGTTTAGGGCTATCCACTGGGATTAGACAACCAGTCAGTGAGCTAGTCCCTGGAGAGACCCAATTCTCCCTCCCTCAGTATCCACTGATTGTCTCTCATACTTCATTTTGAGGTGGGATCCAGTAAAACTTTTTCCATACAAATTGGCATGTCATCTGGTTTTGTCTTTATGCAGATCTTATTAGGTTACCACACTATGGTGATGTCATGGGTGTAGATTCCCTATAATGTCTAGAATGGATTAACTGACAGTAGGTGTCTTGTCCCCATGGCTCTTAGAACCTTTGTACCCTCTCTTCTAGGATGTTCCTTGAGCTTTAGGTAAAAAGGCTGAGTTGTAGATGTATTCTTTAGTGCTGAGCACTTATTATCTATATTTGACCAGTTGTGGACCATTGAAATGCTCTCCATATGTTGCAAAAAGAAGCTTCTTTGATGAGTGGTGAAAGCCATACCTGTCTTTGATATAAGGGCACGTATTAAGAGTATAGTTAGAAATCATTTTGGTCTATGAAAATGGCAGTAGTAGGATCTTTTTCGTTTTTTAAAATTTTATTTTATATTCTGTGTATGAGTATTTTGTCTCCTTGTATGTAGGTGCACTTGTGTTATGCAATGCCCATGGAAGACAGAAGAGGGTATTGGATCCCTTCGAACTGGAATTACTGATGGTTGTTAGCCACCATGTGGGTGCTGGGAACCAAACCCAGGTCCTCTAAAAAAGCAGCTAGTGCCTTTAAAACCTGAGCTTTCTTCCCAATACCAGTATTTTCTCTAGGTTCAATGGCCTACCCAACCATGTGTGCTTAGCTATCAGTTCCAGTTCAACTGCTCCAAGTCCTGAATTTGAAGTACACCATGTCTTCAGGAATAATCTTATCTTCCAGTTCTGTGAGACAATGATGGTCTGTGCCAACTGCCTATATTATTTTGGGAGTCTCTCAAATTACTCTGACCAATAACTCAAAGGGGAGTTTCCCTTGCCTGGCACTGTGATTTCTGTTATATAGCCTTCAGCTATACACATATGTGTTATACATGTATTTTTCAGTAGGCTTATGAAATGATACGTTTCCCTTTGGTTTTCAACATAATCTAAGTTTTACTTATCTTTCCCTCCACCCTTTTCACCATGTTGCCCTCTCTTCATCCGCCCCATGTTGAGTACCCCATTTCCCCATTTCCCCCTTGACAACATCTGGCTCCTACTATCCCCCTCTCTCTAGCTCCTTCTTCCCCTTTACCCTCATGGCTCCTTTCCATTTAACTGGCTCCTGTGGTTACATCAGGATATGTCCTCACATCTAAGGATTTGGTGCTAAGATCCACAAATGAGAGAGGATACGGATTGCTTGTTTTTCAAAGCCTGAGTTCCCTCATTCAGGATAACAGTTTCTAGGCCCATTCATTTACCTGCAAATTTCATTGTTTCATTTTTCTTCACAACTGAATATAACTCTATTGTGTAAATGTGCCACATTTTCATGATCTTTTCAAGAGCTGAAGGACATTTAGATTTTTTTCCATTTTCTAGTTATTGTAAAAAGAGCAGCAATAAACATGGCTGAGTACCTCCATAGTAGGATATTGAGTCTTGTGGGTATATGCCAATGAGTGTACAGCTGGACGGTATGATAGGTCTGTTTTTAGTTTTGTAAAAATTCTCTACAGTTTTCCATAGCGGCTGCACCAGGATTGCACTGCCCCTAGTAGTGACTGAGGGTTCGCCTTTCCTCCATCCTAGCCAGCACTTATCACTCTCAGAAACATAAAATTTCTTCTATAACCATCTTAGCTATATCTAAAAGGTTCCTATAAATTAGGCTTCATTTTCATTCAATTCTATGAACTTTTAAATTTCCCTTTTTCCCCAATGACCAACTTACCATTTAGTAACTGATCTCAACCTATACTGAAGAGACATAGTAACAAAAACAGCATACTAATGATGCAAAAAGATTTGTAGATAAATGGAACAGAGTACTCAGAAGTAAACCCACATATGTACAGTTATTTGTTTGTGAAATGAATAAAAAACAGACATTTAAACAACAGTACATGCGAAAATTCACATGTAAAAGAATGAAGCTAGATTCATATCTCTCACTCTGGACAAAAATCAATTCAAAACGGATCAAAGGCCTAAACATAAGCTCTGAAATTTTCAAATCATTAGAGGAAAATGTTGGCTAAAAGACTTCAAGATATAGGCACAGGCATGGACTTTATGAAAATGATTTCAACAGCACAGGAAAGATCCCCATGTATTTACAATGGGATTGCATTAAATGCAAAGGCTTCTGCACAGCAAATACACAGAGGAAAGAAGACAGTTGACAAAATAGGAGAAAATTGTCCTCAGTTTTACATCAACCTGGTGTGGGAGGTGGGAAATGGGTGGACATAAAAGGAGATAAGCATAGGACTCAGTATGCTCAAAACACACTGTAGGAAATTCTCAAGGAATCAATACAAATATTATCTTTAAAACAGGAGATTAATATCTAGAGTCACCAAAGAACTCAGCACAATCAAACCCTAAAAAATCTTCTGATTAATAAATGGTTTAATGAATTGGCTCCAGTTCTCAATGGAAGAAATACAAATTGAAATCAACATTTTTAAATGCTCAAAAATGTTCAACATTTCAGACATCATGGAACTGCACATTTACATGATACTACGATTCTGTCACATCCCAGGTAGAATGACTATTATCAAGAAAACAAGCTAATACAAATGCTGATGAGCATGTAAGGAAGGAAGAGTCCTTGCACAATCTGTTGGAATGTAAGATTTGTGGTCAGTGTGGAAATCATTATGGAAGTTCAGTAGTAAACTAAAACAAACCAACAACCACCAAAAGTCAAACCCACCACATAATCCACCTATTCCTGTTGCATTCCCAAAGGTGTCTAAGTCAGCATACTGGAGAGCAAATACATGTTTATTGCTGCAGTATTTACACCTGAATGAATAGGACTCAGCATGCATGGCAGAGTGCATAGGGTTCGGTGGGGGAGGGAGGGAGGCCTGGATGGGGAGAAGGTTTGTATGTGAGTGGGAAATATTTTATAAAATTTTAAAAGCTCAATTAAAAAAAGTATATTAAAAAGTGCAAGTCACACAGTGATAAGGGAAGAATAGCTCAGAGTGGAAAGCTTTGTGTCATGCCAAGGAAGGAATAACTGAGCCAGGGACTATCTCACATCTCCAGAAATCCAGTGTTACTTCCTCACTGACCACAAGGAGTGCATAATCATGAGCCATACGGAGGGATTAAAGCTCTTTTCTCTACCAAGGTATAGGAATGAGTCACAGCTCATAGAATTTTCTCAATTTTGTTAGTTGGAACCGAAACACCTTAAAATTAATGGTATCTTGCCAAATGCATGAGTAGAGAAGAATGATTATGTGGATAGGAAGCGGGGGAAGGGTCAGCGTGTCCTGCTTGCCAAACAATACCACATCAGGAGGGAAGACTTGCACCAGTCTTCATCTGAAGACTCGATTTTAGGAAACACTTCAAGCGTAATACTGGCCTAATGTTCAAGAAATGTGCCAAAGACAATTTGCATCCCCAAAGCAAGAGTATGTGAGGTATGCCAATACCTTATATTCTGAATATCGAGAAATCCATTTCCCTTTACAAACTTGGTATCTTTCTTTTTACAAAAACTTTATTGAGAATTTCATACATGTATATAAGGTGTTTTGATCAAATCCATGCCCACTCCCTCCCCTCTGAAGAGGTAACCCTAAAATCTTTTAAGGACTAGATACAAGCTCCCAAATACTTTTGATATTTTTGGCCTTTGGGATAGAGTATGTTGTTAATAGGCTCAAGGACATGTTGCCTTTTAGCACAGAAACTGGATACATTTCTTTGGAGTATTTTTACCCTTACTGCCTGGCCATTTCCTACCTCTTATTCATATTATGCCATCCTCTGAACGGGTTACCCAAATTGCCAATAGGCAATAGGGACGCAGACTACTCTGGCTTCTTCCATGTTGAACAGGAAACCAGGTGAGGCAATTGGAGTACTCCTTAAGTGGGTCTATCTAAAAGACTCCCAAATTGCATAACTCTTGTCTCTAAGGGGAAAAGGAAGTCCTTGAATCATGAATAGGAGATGTAAAGGAGAAGTAAAGGCAAGGGTAATTAGCATTACAAGTTCTAGTCAGGGAACTAAAAAAAAAAAAGCAGAACAGGGCAATTTGCAAATGTTCATATGAGAGTCCATTGGAGTTTCTTGACAAGGGCTTCCAAAAGGATCCCTCTATTGGGTTCTTCCTCATTTTTCTTTTGTCTTCTTCCAAGGCTGGACTAGTTGGCTGGGAAGAGTGGCTGGATACTCATGTGAGGGTCCAGTGACCCTGCTTGGCACTCCTTTAATGAATGAGCACAACCATCAGCAAGCCCAATTGTGACGATGTGTAGTGATCAGGCTCAGCCAAAGTCATGATGATGGTAGTTATTTCATGCAGAAGGGACTGCTGTATAGCATCTTCTTATTAAAAGGACCTGGAATTTAAAAGGATTTGGTGCTAGGAGCCACATATGAGGGATAACATACATCGTTTGTTTTTCTGAGTCTGTTACTTCACTTAGTATAACAGTATCGAGATCCAACCATTTACCTTCAGATTTATTTCATCTTTCTTTACTGCTGAATAGAATGCCATTGTGTAAATGTACCACATTTTTATTAACCACTAATCAGTTGAGGGATACTTCGGATGCTTCCATCTCTTAGCTATTGTGAAAAGAACAGCAACAAACATGGATATACAAGTGTCTCTACAATAGGATGAGTCCTTTGGGTATACGCCAAGGAGTGGTATAACTGGGTCATATGGTAGGTTCATTTGTAGTTCTTTAAGAGTTCTCTACCCTGTTTTCCATAGGGGCTGCACAAGTTTGCAATCCCACCAGCAGTGAATGAGTGTTCCTCTTTCTTTACATCCTCTCCAGCATTTGGTATCATTTGTTCTCTTGATCCTAGCCAGTTTGGTTGGGGTACGGTGATACCTTAGGGTGTTTTTAATTTGCATTTCCCAGTATAAGAACCTAAACATAAAATCAAAGGCATCCACCTTGTGTTTCATATTTCTTAATTGGATTTTGTTTTGTGATAGGGTCTCATGCAGCCTAGGCTGACCTCACACCCACTTTGTAGCCAAGGATTGCCTTCAATTCCTGATCCTCTTGCTTCTATACCTTCTGAATGCTGGAATTATAGGTGTGTGCCACCACATCCACATCATCTTTCTTAATATATTAAGTATGTGCCTATAATGCAGTTTCACATGAAAGGCACACTTCTAGTGTCTACCGAACTAGTTTCAAATGTTAAGTACATTTCTGGAACATTTTCTAAAAATGTTGCCATATGAGCTACCATGTTAATTTAAGTTAAATTGCTGTGATTATGACATAAGCTTAAAGAGTATTTAAGAGTAACTATGACACAGACTGTGAAAAAGAAAAAAGGCCTTCATTAAGTATGAGCATGAAGTTTAGGATGGTGTTCATATTTTTATCAAGGATTTGCTACAGCAAATTAATTTTTCAGCTTAATCCTGAAAAACAATCTTATAAATTATAAGGAAATGTCAAACCAATGCCAGAAGCAATGTTTTGAAAATTAAATGTGCATTGCATTAAATGTTTTAATGTGGATTACTACTTTTAACAAATGTTGATTTCTAAATTAAAAATGAGCACATTTTCCATTCACTATAAAACATAATTTGCAATTACATCAATTGTGTCATGTCAGAAAAATCATTAGCTTGAAAAAGATCTTTGGTTCTAATGTTTATTATGAGGCACAAGTGTAATTTGGAAACCAACCAAATGTTGGTGTGTCTATGTATGCATCTACATTTATATAAGGCATTCTTCTGACTAAATTGAAAAGCAATTCACGTCTTACGTTAGCTAATTAAGTATTGTCATAGCATCTTAACTAAAAGCTTAAAATCATAGAGCAAATTTGTCAATACTTCATTTTAGCTGAGACATCCATTTTTTAAAGAATGACATGTTTTATGACATGGCATGTAATATACAAAAAGGCCATATTTTTATAACATTATGTTTTATACAGATCATCTTAACTTCAATATAATTTATGCCATGCAATGTATGCACATTATATTATAAACCATAATAGCTTATATATTTTTTTAAAAAAATCACTATTCTAAGCATATGCAGATTTTACAAACAGCTAACAAATACTGACTGTATTTCTTACAGGTCCAGTAACTGTGGGGTCTTTAAAAGACTGTGAAGAATGGCAGAGCGAGGTGGTGCACACCTTTAATCCCAGCATTCAGGAGGCAGAGGCAAGCAGATCTCCATGAGTTCAAGGCCAGCCTGGTCTACATAGGGAGTTCCAGGCCACCTAGGGCTACAGGGAGACCCTGTCTCAAAAAGATTAAAAAACAAAAAACAAACAAAAAAAAAAACTGTGAAGGAATTAAGCCTAACAGAATTCACAACACACCTCTTATGAATCTCTGTATAAAGCTTCTAGCTAAGGTTAGATTTATCATGGACTCCCCACTCCAGCACCAAGCTCTCTTCATAACAATGCATCACTGCTTCTGGGAATTCAGAGAAGATGGTTGAATTCTTCCTTGAGAACTTAGAGCACTGGCTCCAGGTTACTGTATCAGGGACAGTGGAAGTGCTGATGGGGTTGGATCATTTCCTCCCCATCTTGATTCCCTCTATTGAGTGTCTATGGTTAAACCAATTTATACTTCTTAAATACTTATAGGTCATCAGGAAGTAAGTTGGTATATGAACATAGGTAACACTTACCTGCTGTCTGAGGTCTTTCTATACAAATGAAGATGCTGCATCCTCACATCTCCTGCTCCACTTTTCCCTCCAGAACACACTGAGTTTCTCCACACTGATTACTGTTCTAATTCACTGTCAACAGCCATGGCTTTTGTATTGCATTGACTTGATCTCAACAAGGGGCTTCTTATGGGTAGGTATTCCAAGTAATGCAATTGATCTTGTGACCAGTACAGCTACAGGGTAAATAAGAGAGGACAGGTACAGCAAGTCTGAGCACTTTTATTTGATGTTCAAGAAACAGAAGGTTTTTCCCTTTGGTTGATATGTTTGACTATGTGAGAACCAGATCCACAGTATTCTCTGCTTTATGATAAGAGGAGGCAACCTAGGATCAAACTGCCCCTTAGAAAAGGACAGCTTGAAGTTCATCATAGAAAAGTTACTGGAGTCCTGATTACACCATGCCTGAAGCCCACTGTAACAGTGAACATTTCACAGATGCCAAACAATGAATTTTTACAATTAAGTAGTGCTACATGTTTTCCTGCTTTTGGGGACAAAAAGCAATCTGAATTACCCCCCCCCACACACACACATAAGTGTGCATGCTCACTACAATATACATGATCATTTAGCAACTATGTAGTTATCATATGTGCAATCTGGTAGTATATTATATTCTTTCAGAATAGAATGAAATACTAAGTTTGGCCTCAGCCATTGGCCCTGCAACAGTTATACTATCTAAAATAGTTTTTATTAATTTTTCATTTTACAAAACTCTGTTACCTTCTTACCCCACCGTTTGTTACAGAAATGTATTCAACTATTTCTGCCCTTAATTGGGCCCTGAATAAACTGAAATGTATACCTATTTATTGCCTTAGGAAATGGCATGGATATATATATATTTTTTCCTATGTCAGCATCTCTTTCTAAAATAGTCTACATCTTTTTAGAACAAAGATTTTAATAAGCATTTTAACTGAAAAATTAACAAAGCTTTAAAATGAAGCTACAATTTTCACACTTAAGGTTTGTAAGCAATAATAATAACAATGGGGGACTGATGGGGGAAGAAGCTGTACAGCACACAGGGTAAAGTGAGGGAAGTGGTGACCTGACCAGCAGAAGAAGAATTCCACACCTCCAGTGATGAGCTCTTGTTGATCAGAGCTAAGCTGTTGGCAATGACATCCAAGCTGAAGGTTTTAATTGACAAATGCCAAAGATCTTGCTAGTCAATCTTCAGCCACACACTGAAGTCACCAAATGCAAACCTGATCCAGTTTGCAAAGTAAAACACAATATCAAAGTGCCACATATCTGGTTGTGAGGTCACAATAGAGATTATGCAGAAGAAGTCTAAGCAAGATGAATGAGTCGATATTTCCATTACCAAGATCAATGGGAGCTTAGTTATACTTGAACACAGAAAGCATGTATTATGGACTTAAAAGCTGCTTGAAGAATTTATTTTAAAGCTCCTCTCTCAGTTCAGAGGGTTTTCATTACTGAGTATTTTGTGAATGCCAGGATTGTATCTGCTAATAGGATGGCACTAAAAATTACTCCAGTTCCAGGGAACCCTTTTCTGACCTTTGCAGGAATTGCATAACATGGGTGCACTTACATACATGCAGGCAGTACACTCATATGCATAAAATAATAAAGAAAATATTGTTTAAGCTATGCATGGTTACTAAAATCAGACTGAGTATATCTGAAATGAAATCTGCATGCTCTGCGTCTCCAGGTAGGGGACAGAGTTTGGGGATCCCAGAAGCCTGCTGAAATAGAAGGCTGGTGAGATGCAGAATCTGGGAACCAGTGAGCCTGAATCCACCTGCTCAGCTGGGTGCAAGCATGCAACTGAGTTCCAAATTCATGACAAACAACAGTGGAAACACATTTTTTGCCCTGAAGGAAAACATTATAAAATAAGAAAATCAGTGCCTGGGAAGAAGCATGTGATCCACAAACAGAAATGGAGGATACAAACTAAATTACAGCTCCAGCATGAAAAAAAATCTCTGTGGAGTTTTACTTTTTGACTAAGGGAAGATACATGTTACAGGGTGGTGGCATCATTTCTGTACAAGCCTCTACCTTATGTTTCCTTTCAGAGCACAGAAGCACCATGAACTTGGTATACAAGTGTGGCTCTTAATACATTCCTACTAGTTAACAGCATGGAAATCAATGATCAGTTATTGTTGTTAAATTTTTTATTGAAATTTTGCAATTTTCATAGAATATAGTTTGATGGCATTTAGATCCCCTCCCCCTCTCTGAACCTCCCCTCAGTGCCCCATATCCAATTCACTGAACTCTTACATATATAATGTGTCCTTCAGTTTGGATAAATCTACCAAGCCCACAAAGAGTCCCAACCCTGCAAGACATTATCTTTCCCCCTTCCATCAATTGCTAAAAGGAAGTTCTCTAGGGTGGACTGAGATTTCTTATCCACTTTCCCATGTCTATCTGTGCTGGGACTTGGTCTAATTTAAGTTTGCATATGATTTGTGCATGCTGTCATCAGTGCTGTGAGTTGATATGAGGAAATGACCAGATGTCTGGAAAACGCTGTTTCAGAAAATTAACAGTAATTTTTTTTAAGTATGAGAGAAAGAAGGACAGAAGGAAAGAAGGAAGTGTACCGACTATAGTCCAAATATTATTGGAAGGGTTTTCTCATTAATATAGGAATGTCATGAATTCATTAGGCCATTAACTAAATGCATTAATGAATCACTGAGTATTTAGAGCACACAGCTGGGAAGTAAATGGAGGAATTTGATTTAACCAATTTCTGAGCCTCCAAGTCCTGCTGCATGGAAGTGGCAAAGAAATACTGAAAAACATACATTTAAGAGAATAAAATAATGCACCGAGATCCGAGGGCACCCAAATACAGAGCATCCACCTGCCAGCTAAAATCGACCCTTAAGTCTGAGTGTGGCACATGATGAAGTTAAAATGAAAGAAAACACCAGGTGTTTGTTGATAGCAGGCATCCCCTCCACAGTAGGGAGCTGTGGCTATGTTAGTGGTGAGCTCAGGGAAGGAGGGAAGGAGGCACTCTGTCTCAAAGACCTATTTGTTCTCCCTTCCCTATTCTGCCGAGAAGCTTTTTAAAGGGCCTTTAATGCTTTCCTTTCATCTTAGACTATTGGTTTCTTCTGTGCTAATGCTGCAAGTTACTTTGTGAAATCCCTATGTAAAAATATCTGTACAAAAAATAGGGAGAAATGACCTTAAATTAGTAGCCAATATACAGAAACCTTATTAATGAAAAAAAAAGAAAGAAATCTTATAAATGCTATTAGTATTTGCATTTTATAGTGAAGAAATAGCACTATGACTCCCCTTATTTCCCTTTTCTTTATTTTGCATATATTTATTGATTTTTTTGTGTATTTCATAAACAGTATCTTAATCACCTTTGTATCCCCTTCCCCATTGGAACCTCCCATAGCCCTCCCCCCACCAGATTTCATGCATTCCGTCATTTATATTAAGGCCTACCAAGTCAAGTTAGTGTCCCCTGATGTCCCTCAGTGCAAGTTCATTCACTGGGGTCTAGTCCATGTAAATAGAGTCACCCCCTTAAAGGAGATAACCTCTTCCTCACCCAGCAATAATCTGCTGCCCAATAGTTCTTTGGCTAAAATTGGGGTCTGTTGCCCATTTCCACAGTTCTATGCTGGGTTTTTGTCTGCTTTAGTTTGCATGGGTCTTCTACACGCTGACAATATTGCTGTAAGTTCACATGAACAAGGATCCAGAAGCCTGTAAGACTCCAGTTCCATATGGTCATGCACCTCTTCCCCTGGCTCTTACAATCTTTCTGTCCCCTCCTCTACAATGGTCCTTGAGTCCTAGGTGGGTAAAGTTTATCAACTTTATATATTGTTTTATTTTTTTTCCTTAAAATAGCTATTTAATCCTGAAATCACTGGAAAACTTTCAAAAAACAAAGTAGTATTCCTCCCAATTTTTGGTGGTATGTTATATAACTTAGTAATAATATCTTTCCATTTAGTAATGAATATGTACAATGGAGAAAGTACAGAAATTTTAAAAAATGAGATAGAAGAGTCACTACATGCTTGTTGCTTCACTTTTCACAATAGCTAAGAGATGGAGGCAACTAAATATCCTTCAACTGATGAGTGGATAATGAAAATGTAGTACATTTACACAATGGAGTTCTAGCCAGGGTGAAGAAAGATACAATCATGAAATCTGCAGGTAAATGGATGGAACTAGAAACTGTTACACTAAGTGAAGTAACAAAGACTCAAAAAACAAACAAAAAAACCAAATGATGTATGTTCTCCCTCATATGTGGATCCTAGCACCAAGTCTTAATATGCAAATGTGTATCCTGATGCAACTGCAGGAACCACGGTAATGAAAAGGAACCAGAGAGGTGAAGGGAAAGAAGGAAACTGAGAGAGAGAAACAGTAGGAGACGAGTGTTACTAAGGGAGAAATGGATTAAATGGGGATATTTAAATGGGGGGTTATACAAGAAACATGGGGATCATAGGGAAAAAGGAGCTCAAGAGTGCTGGGAGCACAGGAGACTGGTATTATCAAGGGAGAAATGGGAAAAAGCAGACACTTTGAATGGGGAAGTCATGTTGCAAAGGAGAGAGAGAGACAGAGAGAGAGAGAGAGAGAGAGATAATGCCTAGCTAGTGTAAAAAGAAACAAGAAATCATATTAGTCCAACAACCTAATGACAAATTACATGTTCAATATCTCTACATGAGTCCATGTGTCTAGTTAAAGGCTACATGACAGCAAACAGTGCCAGATAAGAGAAACTGTCCTTGTTGGCCAGGCTGGTCCTACTGACACATTCCTTGATGGCCTCCCAGAACTTGAAGGTAAGACACTACCACTGAAAAAAGATCATATTTCAGGACACAAGATTTGGAGAAATGGAGTTGGAACTGAACTAGAAGCCACTTTTCTTGAAGGCTAGCTCTCATAGCTTTGGAAAGCATGATACAAGGTGCTAAGGGGGAACATAAGTCGATGGTCCAACACCAGCTTCAAGGTTGAATAACCACATCAATGACCTTCGCGTCATACAACTTTGGTGCAGTAGTGGTACTTTTATCTTGGGGGCAATTAAAAGCTACCAAGTTGGACTAAAATTCCACTCAATGGGAGGAAACTCATGTGTGGTACTGTAAACATAGTCAAACACACATGGCTGGAGATGACATAGATCTTAGAGAAAACCCCCAAACTGTCACATCCATAGACTAATGTAATTTCTTACTATGTGCAAAATATGTTCCCTTATATTTACAGACAAATATCCCAGTAACCACTCATCAAAGAAATTTCTTTTGCACCAGACAGAGACTATTATAGAGTGCCACAACTGGTCACACACAGACAATGTCTGTGAATTGCCCAAGTCTAAGTGGCACAGCTACAATGCAACCTCTACACCTAAGGCTCACAGAACATAGAACAAGGGGTAAAGAAGACAACAATGACTATCTCAGTTCTCAGTAATGAAGCTCCCTCATGCAACAGAGGGCCAGGAAAACAAAAGGTCAGAAATGGCCTAAGTGTAGAGATTAAGAGTCTGCAGAATGTTGATCCTTAGAAAAGACTCATATTGATCTACACCCACCCAGGGCTCAGGGACCATTGTGGAAGAAGGGGCAGAAAGTCTGCAAGATCCAGGGAGGAGGTACATGACCATATGGAAATAGAATCCTACAAGCTCTTGGGACCATGTTCATATGAACCTACAGCAATGGTGTCAGCATGCACAGGACCCATGCAAACTCAAACAGACAAAAACCCAGCATAGAACTGGGGAAATGGACAGTTGACCCCAATATTAGCTAAAGAAATATTAGCAACTGCTTACTGCTGGGTGAGGGAGAGTTGATATTCTTTAAGGGAGAGACTCTAGAGAGGCTGACTAGATCTCAGTAGAACTTTGCACTGAGAGATGTCTGGGGACAGTAACTTGGCACAATAGGCCTTATGACAAATGACAGTATGAATGAGTTTCAGTGGGGTGGCTATGGGAGGGTGCCAGTGGGGAAGGGGTTATAAAGACGATTAAGATTGATTGAGATGTTCTGTATGGAATTCATAAAAATTCAATAAAAAATAAATATAATTTTAAAAATCTGTACAATGGTAATCTAATAAATATCTCATTAACACGATTAAATCAGAACTTGGAATTTTTAAATGTATATTTCATTGCTATAATTGATTTTATATCTTATATATATATTTTAAATTTTTTAATTAAAATTGAATTTTTGGGATTTTCATACAATTTGATAATACTCTGATCCCCTCCCATAGCCACACCTTCTCTTACTGTCTGCCACACAATTTAATGTACTCTATTTTATATACATTATATATATTTAAAGGTTATACACATATAATATATACATGTATATTGTATATATTATATATGAAGGCCTATAGAGTCTAATTGTCTTATTTGTATCCTCATACAACCTTCACTGTGAGTCCATCCACTGATGCCTGGTTAATCTACCAGAAGTCACATCCTTAAAACAGACTGACTTTCCCTCTTCCAGCAGCCATCAATTGCCAATAGTTCCTTAGGTATGACTACATGTCTTACCTACTTCCCAAGACCGTGAAGGGATTTTTGTCTTGTTTGAGCTTGCATGGGACTTGTGCATGTTGTTATCATTGTTGTACATTAATATAAGTAACTGACCAGTTGTCTTGAAAACTTTAAGACATTATTGCTGAAGACACTACATACATGAGCTATAGAATAAACAAAGAGAAATCAAGCTGGTGCCGAGTTCAAAGCCTCATCTTTACCGGCTAGTGCTCATAGTGCTCAAAGGTGCTATGCATGCTACCGGAAATAGAAAGTAATCATCAGCCTGACCCAACTGTGAATCCTATGAACCCCAACTGGCCTGGTGTAATAGGGGCAAGAATACTATGGGAGTAACCAACCACTGTTTAATTAGATTTAAGTTCTGTTTGATAGGATGGAGCCCATACTTGACACTGATTTCAGGCCTAGGAACCAGAGGCTAGATAGGACACAGGGCATAGGGAGAGCTTAATACTAGTTTTTTACTAAATAGTTATCAGATTAAACTGATTCCTAATTACTTTTTGTTATACTCATAGATTAATATATCTCTCAGCTCTCACCAGAGAAGTTTCCTTATGCAACAGATGGTGATAAATACAGAAACCCACAACTAGCCAACATTCAGAGAACAAAAGGCAGAGTGCTTATCCCTGAATAGGACACCTATATCAAACATCTGCCTCCAAGACTCAGGGATCATTGTGGAAGAGTGTGTGGAAAGATTGTAAAAGCCAGGGGCAGTAATGATCACAAGGAAATAGGAATTTTCCTGGAAACGGAATTTAAAGAAACAAAAACTCTTTTTTAAAACTTCTTTTCCTTTAAAGATTTATTTTATTTTATATTATGTTTATGCGTGTGTGTATGCATGTGTGCCAGAAGAGGGTGTATCGGGATGCCCTGGTCTTGGAGCCACAGCCCATCCTTAGGCATCCAGAATGGGTGCTAGGAACCAAATTGAGGTCCTCTGCAAGAACAATATGTGCTCTTAACCACTAAGCCACCTTTCCAAACACTTTTGTAATCTCTAATGAAAAAAAAAAGCAAAACTTTACAGACTTTTCTCCATGATACTTAAGAAAAGCAGAGAGTGGGTTGGTAGATTCATTCCTGGTAAGTTGGTTGCTCAGAATAGGTAGCAACTAAGAACGTGGTGTTTGCCTCTCCAAGGGCACCCTGAAGAAAGGGGGAGAGGAAAAGCAAGGAATTCAGGATTATCCTGGTTTCTTATACACTGTGAGTATTTACATAACAACTTATCTACAGATTTTATTATAATACACTCTGAATTTTATTACTTTGAATACAGAATCAACAATAAGGAAATCCTCCATGACACCCCAGGTGTGCTTACATTCAGGCTCCTGAATGAGAATTCTGTCATTTCTAAGACAAATTCTCCAGGTGGTGGATGAGGGGTCAACTTTTAGCTAAGCAAAAGGACTTCATATGCCTAGTGCAGTCTTTTCCTCGTTTGCAGTCGATGCTGAGTGATGCAGTTTTGACTTTCCTTTTTCCAGGTCAAATTAGCACCCATGTTTTAGTGATCAGAAAAGCAGGAATGGGAAGGTTGAGGTTCTGAACTTCAGTTTTCATGGTTCTGGGATGTTCAACAGCTGGGTCCCGCACGGCTGTCCATGAATTCCTGCACTATTCTGTTGACTCAGGCCACAGAAGCTGGAGGGTCTTGAATCGTCAGTCTTTGAGTGGTGACCCAGGATTGGGCCACTTTTCTTCAAGGCCACTGAAGAAACAGGCACTGTCCTCATATAATCTGGATAAATCCAAGACAAAGAAATCTTTTCTGAATTCTTGACTCTGTCCCCTGTTGTAGCAGGGCTGTGGCAAAGTTCTTGATACTGTCTGGGAACCATCACAGCAGACTCCTTAGCTTATGGCATTGTTTGCTCAGTCCTCTAGGCTAGACAGCATAGAACAAAAACAGGTCTACATACCACCAAAATAAATTCTTGGCATTTTCCTTATGCAGTCTGTTCTGTCAGAGGGGCATGCAACCTATGAATTTCACTCTGCTCAGTGAGGAGCCCTCAGTGCCCTCAACCACTAACTCTAACGTGAACTCATAGCTCCTTCCTTCAGGATGGAAGAAGAGAGTCAGGGTCATGTATCTGACAGTCTACTGCATACATTGCCTCCCCTCTTTGCGGTACTCATGGGCAGAAAATGGGAGTTTCTTGCTTCTCATTGTGTCCTTGGACTCAAACCTGAATGTTGATATAGTCTAATATGCCAGTATTTGTTATTGATTTGGTGCATGGATTGTACAGAATGAGGAAAAGTCTATTTCTGAATATCCCCTGTGGCATTTATAACACCAACATGTTAAAAGCTCAAGAGAATTGATTTGAGATCCAAAGTTGCATCTTCCCTCAAGGCAATGGCTCCCCCCTCACTCTGTGGTACTGTAACCTTAAGACACAGTTTGAGGAGAAATGGCAAAAGGAAACAAGCTTTATGCAGAAGCTAAAATGAAGTACTTTTCATTTCCAAAACACTATCCACGTTACATTACCATTACCTCCTCAGCTCATGCAAACAAACCCTATCTAATTCTGTGGTAGGTTAGTCCAATGACTGACTAGTCTGAATTCCCAAATTCTATGTGGTCATGGAATTACATTCAAATGAAATTCTTATGGCCACTAACCCCATACAAAGGATTTCTTTCCTGTCAGAGGAATTACTATAAATGAGATCTTTTTTTCACTCTTGGGTCTATAATACATGCATGGATTTGAAATAAATTCTTTCAAACTTCAAGTATTATAGGATGTAGGCTTTGAAAGGTGTTCCATGTCTGTACTTGGAGCAAAGCCATGTTGAGTCCATCCTATAGGCTAATCCATAGTAATCTCACAGAGCCAGAATTACCACAGGGACAGATGTGATCCTGAATGGGAAGGCTTTCAGAGGCATGTATAATTCACAGACGAGATACCGTTGATCAAACTACTAATGTTTATGGCAGTCTCTGGAATATCTTCCTTATATTATAAAATACATATCTATAACATTTTAGTGAAAATGTTATTTTCTAAACATTTTAACCAGTAGTCAAAATATAATTCTCCTGTTTATACACTGACCTTTATCTGTACGATGTCATACAAAGGCTTAAGACTAAAATCCTTTTGACAGAATGCAAGTTTGTCTCTTCATGTGAGCTTTGGTTAGTCATTGCTTGAGAACCGCACTGTTTTAGCCGCCTGATTTTCTACAAATGATTTGCCACATCTTCATTACATATCATTTTCAGAATCATTTCTAAACTAAGTGTCAATGTCAATGTCCTAATATCAGCAGGAGATATATCTAAATTCACATTGTTATGTCAATTACAAATGCTGACATTTCCATTTAATTAAGAAAAACTAAAGCAATTCTGATTTCTATTAGCATTATATAATTTTAACAGTTTAATCTGGCAATGTGTATGTTGGAACTCTGTCTTAGCAATCCAAGCATAAAGAAAAGAGATGCAAAGAATATATTCAGTTTATTAAGAATGAGTTAATGGATTTTTTCAAGAGAACAGGATTCCTTATACACTAAGGAGTGATATGCACAATAAAAATAAATACTATTACACACCAGCTACAATGTTGGAGTAAGGTACTGACTTTATTTTTATTTTCTAATGTAAACTGTGAAAATTATCAAATAGGACGGCTTTGCCATCTCCATGGGGGGCAGGGGAGAGAACTGGAGTCTCAATGGCATAAAAATAGTGGGGCAAAAATTTGAATGAAATAAAGCATTGACTATTGACTCTATGTTGTGCCTCATTTTTACCATCACAATGATTTTCCCTTTACACATAAACACACAGAGACACACAGAGACACACACACATGCATGTATGTACATTACTAGTAGGTTCCCTATGTTTCTGGCCTGACCTTGAACTTGTGATCCTTCTGCTTTAGTTTTCCAAGTGCTCTGATGACACCCAGCTTGGTTTGTTTCTTACACTGTGTTTTGAAGGATATCTCTCCTCCTGATCCTCCTCC
>NW_008341886.1:1356178-1380548 GCF_000622305.1 Nannospalax galili | reverse complement strand
TGCCTGTACCTCCCCAGTACTGGGATTACAGGACTGTGCCACCACACCTATTTATGCAACTGGAGATAAACTTGAACTTCTTATCGTCCTGCCTGTACCTCCCCAGTACTGGGATTACAGGACTGTGCCACCACACCTATTTATGCGGTATTGGGGCTCAAACTCAGCGCTTCACACATGCTAGGCAAATGTTCTATCAACTGATATTTACTTACAGTCCTAGAGGATATAGTGAGCTACAATAATTATATCTTTGGCTCAGAAGAAATTTTAATGACATGTTTCAAAAATGATAAATAGTATATGATTTGAAAATTCTTCCAGGTAATTTAATTCCAATGTAAAGAAATTCAATTAGTCTAACTAAATAGATAAACATTTTCAAAATTTTGTAATTATTAAGTATTCCATGTGTTCAAAGTGTGGGTAATCCCTGAAATCTTCTCCAGTGACCCCCACAGGCAGGTACCTATGGCCTTGTGTGATAGTTTCCCCTTCAAGAACATCGTCCAACTAAAGGTTTAAACTGACAGCAGACTCTAAGCGTTTCTTCATGTATACACTTTGATTCGAAAGCTATCATACTCGAGACATCATTGTTGCAGAGAACCCAAGGATGTCTCCAGTCAAGAATAAGTGAGCATATGAACACCTCAGCCCAACACCTGGTGTAATCCTCCTAGAAACTGTAGAGTGATAATAGAAACAGATCTTTTACCACACAAGCATTCAGATGAAATTAGAGATCTTGATTCTGACATTGAGAGACCACGAAACAGTGGACACCTGAACTCATTACTACAGAAAACCTAAGAAGATAAATGTATGTATATTTTTTCATCAAAGATTTATTTCTAAGTATGTGTTTGCATACATATCTGGGTACGGGTTTGTGCATGAGTGCAGTTGCCCACAGAGTCCAGAACAGTGGATTGAATACCCTGCCACAGTTAATAAACAGTCCTGGACAGTGGGAACTGAACTCAGGTCTTTTGCAAGAGCCATATGCAGTCTTAACCACTGAGCCATTTCTGAGGCCCCAAATGTGTTTTAATTTAAGCCACTAGGGTTTTGATTATTTTTGTTAACAATAATCACTAGTATGCTCGACTGCTACCTACATTCAGATGATTCATATATTGCTACTAACAATTTAAATTTAACTCTAATTTTCTTAAATCCATGTTATATTCAGAGCAATAATACTCATACCAACAATTCAAACCTATTTTAAATGATAAGACATGTTCAGAGCTACTGTATAAAAGGAGGACTAAGGCTACACATGGTAAGGATTCAAACTCTAAAATAGAATCCTGCAAAAAGCCAACAGAAAACAAATGGCTATAAAACCATGAATGATAGATGCAATTTTTCCATTTACTACAGTTTGGGGTTTGCACTGGGCATGTGTTAGGAGGACTATTGCAGTCAATAAGGAGTCTTATTGATTCAAATGTGTCCTCAAATACTTTCAAAGAAAAAGATCTATCTCATTATTTGTTTTAACCCGATCCTGAAAGTATTTATAGCTACAGTTGAAGAACTACACCAGAATCCTGCTCAGATTGTAAAGCACCGAATTTCACTGCTGACTGCAATACTGATAACAGTGTAAACATGAGGTATTATACAATGATAGAATGTGCGGCTGATATGTATTTATTCATTATAAAAGTTAATGTTATGTCCTTTCTTTATTGGATAAATATTTCACTAGGCAGAATAATGTTCTAATGTTAGTGAAGTTTGAGGAAAGTTAGTTTCCATGCTAGTTTGTAAAAGTCGTATCACGTTGGTAACAAGCTGCATAGTAATGTTGTAAGAATTAAGTCTTTGAGAGATGTAGGAATGACATGTGTGGAAAAGATTATATAACCAGTGAGACATACAGTGTGAGGCTCAATATAAGTAGAGAGAAAATGTTCTTAATGTTTGAAAATCCATTAGACAGATATTCTCACATCTAAATGTTTTAATCGTTGAAAAGATAATTATTGACTAAAACAAACATAGTAGTTATGCTGTGGATTTGAGGCAGAGATGAAAAGCATATGAAAACCACAGCACAGATTAGAAAATTAATAAAAAAGAAGTATCTTAAGTTTCTTAAAATATATAAGCAGTAGTACAATAAAAAGTGAAATAGGGTGAGTTACACAGACACACACAAAACTCTGTAATATCCAGCTAAGAATTAGAGATATGATCAATAATTCAACAGTGGACGTACAGCAACACTTTAAAAGAATCCCAGTTAATCAGAAGGAATGAAAAGTCTGTGGGGACTGGAAAACAGAGAAGAAATGGAACAGCAGAACACAAGGCTGATGTGAGCCCCAAATACTGACGGTTCCAAACTACTACAATTCCTCTTCAGACTTAGCTCTGTTATGATAAAAAATTGCATGCATCCTGTAGAAACCAACTTCAAATTTGGAACCTTGACTTTTCCCAGGAAGCTGTGGTTCTCAGTGAGCTATACACTCATGAAAGAAGCCATCACTGTCTACAGTGTGCGGTGTGGACAGCAGAGTCCTGAATACCAGCATACAATATTCCATGAGACAGTCAATGCTGTGTTCCAAAACAGGCCTTGTATTACATCGAATACTAAACAAAAGATGTCTTAAATGGCAGTATTCTCTTAAACAAGATAGCTTCCAAAGTAATAAATAATTATAGTGACTAACACGCGATGTTCAAATAATCAAGGAGACCTAAAATGGGACTACCAGTAGACCATTTATGTGGCATGCACAAGGCCCTGGGTTCAATCATTAGCTTAAAGAGAAATGGGGTGGTGGGGAGAATATAATCAAAAGACATAAGAATCCAACCTGCAAACTGACACAAAATTTAAACATATATAACAAAGTGTATCAAACTGAAAGAAGAAAAGAATAAAATCCACTGTTTCCATTGGGGAATCCAATATTCTGAGTAACCAATAAAAGTCAAATACACTAGAACATGCACACTACTATCAATAAACATGATAAAATAAAGCACTCCAAAATAGCACAAAAATGTTTCTTCATCATTTTGATTGACCAAAATTCACCATATTTGGTAAAATACAATAATGATGAATAGATAATGAAAGTATGGTACATTTACACAATGGAATATTATGCAGCTGTTCAGGAAAACGAAATTTGCTGGTAAATGGACGGAACTGAAAACAATCACCCTGAGTGAGGGAACTCAGACCCAGAAAGACAAATGTCACATCCTATCCTAAGTGGACGCTAACATTGCAATTTCAAGTATGTATGTTTCAATTGGAAAGTTCACAGAGGTCAGGAAACTAGGTAAGAGCCATCAAGTGGGCTCCCTGGGAGGGGAGATAGAATGAAGTGATGTAAAGGGGGAAGGGGAGTAATGGATGAGGAAGGGTTAAATGAGGTGGGGAATGAGGGGTAGGGTAGAGAAGGGAGTGTGGGGAGAGATAATTAACACTAAAAGTGTTTTGAAAGAGTCATATGGAAGTCTATCACTATAGAAGCTTGCTAAAACATAAAAATGCACATATATAAAGAGTTTAAATGCAGTTAAAACTATTTTAATAAACAAACTGTGAAGCAGTAAGTGACTGTTTTTAGAAAACCAGAATGATTGCAAATCAATAACTTAAACTTATATTTAAAAATGTAAAGAGAAGAAAATGTTATATAAAGTAAGAATAATGAAAAATTAATCATAGAAAAAGCTAAAAACCAATGAGGCTAAAAAAGAAAGCAATTAGCAACAAATTTCTGAAATTTCCGTTTTTGAAAGTAGTATAATGAATGTACTTCTTGCCACACTGACCAAGGAAGAACACAGAGATTATGCTCAACACCAGTATCAGGAAGAAAATAGGATATCGTTACAGATACTGGGAAGTTTGCAATAGGGAAATATCAAAAAATATGCTGTCTGAGATTTGCAAAAATTCAATAGAAAAATGTTTAAAGTATGTGAATCTCTTTGGTAATGCAGACAAAACTGCAAAGTCTTTGAAAGGCATAAATTATTAAGTCACTCCAGAGAAGGTGGAGGAGGAGAGTTCTGTCTCTTACAGAAGACAGGGTTCATAGTCAGACTCCTTCCCTAAAGAAATAACCAGGTCCATTTTGCCTAAATGGTGAATACTACAAAATATTTAAGTACTATTTACTGCACACAATACTTTATAAGATTCAGAAGAGAGGGGACTACTTCCTAAACTATTTTATGAGACAATTTTTACACAAAATGTCAAGATACAGTGATTTCATGGATGCTACAATAATATAATTTATGATGGGCAAATAAACCTTAACTCATTATTAGCCTATGAATCCTGAAATGTATACCACCTCCTAATAAAGTATTCTGACCAACATGGGTTATTCCGAAGTATAATAATTACTCAGTGTTCAAACATTAATAAATATAGACCAGAAGATGCATACTCTTAATCCTATCACTCAGGAGGCAAAGGCAGGCAGATCTCTGTGAGATCAAGACCAGCCTGGTCTACAAATTGAGCTCCAGATCAGCTGGTGCTACAAGGCATCCCTGTCTCAAAAACAACAAAAAATAATAAATATAATTCATATCACAGGTTAAAAACCACAAGCTAAATTATATCAGTATATGAGGAAAAATCACATTGAACACAGTAATTAAAAAACTATGCAAAACACAAATAAAAAGAATGCTTTTAATCAAAGTAGATTTAGAAGGACATAAAATTCAAACCATACTAATGATGAAAGCTGAATGAAGGCATTTAGCAATGGATAAACAGCAAGGACATGCAATCTCAGTATCTAATAATAATGCATTGGGAATTCACACTAATAAAACGAATGAAAGAAAAAACTAGAAGGTACATTGTTTGAAAGAAAGAATTAAAAACTGTAATTATACACAGACAATACATATATTTATATAGGTTCACAAAGAATCCATGTAAAAATTTTCTAGAAGAAATATAATTAGAAACCGTTCAACTGAAAAATGAAACAGGAACACTAATAATATTAAAGTATGTGAAGGGCCGGAGAGATAGATCAGCAGTTAAGAACCCTTGCTGTACTTGCAGAAGACCCAGTTCAATCAACCATCTGTAACTCTAGTTCCAGGGGACCTGACTCCCTCTTCTGACCTCCATGGGCATTGCACAACACAGGTGTACTTACACACATGAAAGCAATACATTCATAAACAAAAAATTAAAATTAATTTTTATTAAAAAATTAAAGTACATAAAATGTGTAGGGATAAATGTAATTATTGTATGACTTACAATGGGAAGAGTCAAAGACAACAGTCTAAAGAATTAAAAGAATGTATATGTTTGTGTGGGGTGCCTGACCTCCATTCACAAAGTTGTCTACATGGTACTTCTTTCCAAATGGTTTCTCTTTGCATGCAACACAATCTTAACCAAAATTCTAGTAGGCATTTCCATGGAAATGGAGTAGCTGACACTAAATTTGACATAGTGAAGAGAATGCCCTCTCATAGTTTAAAAACTGAAAAAAAAAATAAACCCACAGCAAAATTGGTCAGGTCCTAACAAAGTTAAGACTGTATCTTCTTGATGTAAGATGAGCTTTGTAAAATAAAGGTCTAAGGCAAGCATTGAAATATGTAAGTTCACATAGGGGGGTCAGTTGCTTTCTGACCAACGCCCCTTCATATATCACTTTGCAGGACAGTGTTCCCAACAGCTCACAGATTTATCATCTCTGGACAAATTGTGAGGGATATTCATAAGAGAATCTCATACTAGAAACAACCAATCTCAAGGTTCAGAGATAAACAACTAGCAAAAGTTTTTTTTAATTATTTTTAATCCTACAACTTAAGCTTTCCAATGATAGAACTGAAAACACACAGGTTAAAAAATTGAGAAACAGGACATTAAAATAAAATTTCTATTTGTTAAAATGTATTGTCAAGAAAGTGAAAAAAGTAAGCCACAGACTGAGAGATGTATCAAAAATACGTATCAGATAAAGGAATTCATCCAGGAGGTCGAAAAAAATCCTCTCTTCTCTAAGTTCTAAAAGGAATGACTCATTTAAAATATTGGCAAAGGATCCTAACAGACTTTACGGAAGAAAGGATTCAGATCACAGACAGCACATAAAAGCATGTTCAATACCATTGGCCATTAGAAATGGACAGTAAACCACAGTAAAATACCACAACCCATCAACTAGAGTGAATGAAATAAAAATATAATGAAACTATGCAGTACTTTCAGATATTTGGAGAAATTAGAAACCTTTGACATTGGGGGTAAAAATTGCAAAGTGTACAGAGATGTTGGAAGAGTGTGATGGATAGTAAAAGATTAATAATACACTTAAGAATGTGTACCCCATCCAGGAATGGAGGAACAGGCCTGTAATGCCAGCTTCTGGGGAAGTTGGGGAAGAAGGATCTCTCAAGTTCAAGGCCTGCCCAAGCTACAAGTTGAAGTCAAGGACATCCTGGGCTGTTTACTGAGGCCCTACTGCCCCTCCTCCAAAATTTAGAAGAGGTATGGGGTATAGCTGTGTCAGACCAACTGCCTCACATGTACAGTATTCTAAGTTCAACTCCTTGTATGACACATACAAAAAGAGCTTATACGGCATTTCTAGCTTGTGCCTGAGGAAACACTCTTGATATTTCTAAGCATATTCATTACAAATTTATTTATAATAGCTATAAACCCAAAACAACACAAAAGGTCATTAACTGGCAAGTGGATAACTGTGATACCTTCACACAATGAACACTATGCAGTAATTGCAATGACTTATTGATGTATAAATAATGCATTTGAACGTCAATGCACTGTGAAAGGAATCCACCCAAAAAAGCTAAACCATGCAGTTCTACTTGTGGACATCAAATCATCTGGACACGATCAGATGGAGTCTCCGTGCTGTAGAGGTTAAATGTGACTTCCAGAGAAGGGAGGGGTTTGGTGGAGTGGTGGCAAATTGTAGCTCCCCTTTGACCATAGTTTTAGGACCATACAGGCCTGCAATGCCAGCTACTGGGGAGGCAGAATCAGGAGGATGGCACCTAGAGGATTCACCTGCATTACATAGCCAGCTCCAGCACATCTGAATATCTCTCAAAATCCATGTTTCCCTCCCAAATGAAGCTTTATTACCAGGGTATCTAATAATACTACTCAAGGAAAGACTATGACTTTCAGCCTGGGTTACACAGAGAAGCAGTGCTTTGTAAAACAAAACCGTGCTTTATTGTAAATATGTTTTAAAGCAAATCTCTAGTTCATCATAAATGAAATTTAAGTATTTTTAGGATTTCTTTTACTTTCATTAGCCATATGTGTGTGTATCTGTGTATGGCTATGTACATACAAGTCCAAGTGACTTTGGAGGTCAAAGGCATTGGATACCCTGGTGCTAGAGTAACAGGTTGTTGTGGATGACCTGATGTGGGTGCTGGGAATTAAAAGTGAGCACTCTGGAATAAAGGTACATGCTATTAACTCCTGAGGCATCTCACCAGCCCCAAGCTCAAGTTTTAGACAACATGAATCATGGGTTTGAGATAGCTCAGTCAGTAACAGATGTGACTTGCAAGCGTGTGAACCCGAGTTTGACCCTCAGAACTCAAGTCAAAAACCAACCAAACAAACAAAAACAAAAATAGGCATTACTGGTAATATATGGGTCACACCTGGGGAAGCAGAGACAGGTGGATCACTGGGGCTCATTGGCCAATCAGCCGAATCAGTGAACTGCAAACAAATGAGAGCCCTTGTCTCAAAACCGTAGTGGACAGTGCGCAAGAAATACTTAAGGCTGCCCTCTGGCCTCTATATAAACACACACGCACACACATACACACATACATGCACCTGTATATACACATGAACATGCATACACAGCATACACATGCCCATATGTATATAAACATACATGCCAATCACTTAATAGAGGTCAAAAGAACCTCTGCTTTTGTTTTGTAAAAGATGGAGGTGAACCCTGAAGAAAGGGTAGTAGACTTCTTGCTGTGGAGACAAGAAGCGGTGTGGATAAGGTTTAAGGAGAAACAGGGATTCAGGGGAATAAAATGAAAGTATACAATCACTGGCATAAAGGCAACACTATCAATACCGTACAACAAAAATACTTGTGTATATACTAATACAGACCCTTGGGTAAACCTATGTATACTAAATGGGTACTTAACAAAATAACACCATGGTCTCACTCTCCTGATCTCTTTCTCTCCCCACATCAACCTATAGCACTTGTAGCTAGCTGGTAGATACAGATTGTTCTTATGTATTTTATCTTCCCCAAACATGTAATTGTACACTGTTGATTTCTGCATATAAATACAAAATATCTCACCACGAAATGGTATGTGAAGGGAGAGATATGTGAATAAGCTTGATTGGATCATTCCATGTCATACACCCATATCAAGGTATCATGCTGCAGAGTGTTCATGAATATATATGATTTTTGTCAATTAAAATAAAGGGTTCTGAAAGAACTCAGATAAACTGAATATCTAAACACCTGTGTCTTCAAGGTCCTAAGGTGGATATGATTGTGGCTGTAATATTTTTACATCACAGGCTCCAAACTAAAATCAGATTCCTTTATTGAAGGAGAGCTAAAAACACAGCAGCATACCTTTCAAATGTCCTAACTTACAGGTTTTCCTCTCGCCCACTTCCAAGGTAAGAACACTTACGGAATACACAGGACTAGAGGCCATGTCTAAACAGGTGGGCAAAGAAAGAACAAAAATGCACTTAATTTTTCTTCTGTGCTCTTCCCACTGTTGATCCTACTCTGTGTGAGCATCTCAGTCCTTCATGATACTGATTCCTCTGTCAAATGAAGTCATAGCAGTAACAAAATATTCAAAGTATGTTCTAAACATGATAAATGACAATTTAATAACGACAACTGATACTGATAAAAATATAATATCACCACTGTAAGATAACTCCCTTTACTCTAAAAAAGTTCATTTCCAACTTATTGCTTTAACAAAATACTTAGGAGAGGTTCAGTTAAATTAAATTAAGTTAATCAAATACTTAAGATAGAAATCAGTACATTTGCTTGTGCATATATAAATCAAATTCAAAACCAAATGCTATTATCTCTGAACTATTATTTCTTTCCTTTCATCATTAGTGCAGGGTCTTCCTGTGGCTATGTAGATCAGGCTGGCCTCGATTTTACAGAGCTCCACCTGCCTCTGCCTCCTGAGTGTTAGGATTAAAGGCATTAAACCATGTCTGGCTAAACAGTGTGGAATTTTATGACTATCATGTATGTTTGTAAATTTCATGTCAAAGGCTCCTGGGAAGCATCTTATAAACCAAATTTATTCATAGAACATGTGATGTCAGAAGTCTTATTATGAGATATTTCTTTAGAAGTTGCTGATAATACAATCATCAATTTTGTAAGTTACATGTAATTTCTTATCAACTGTCTTTTGTTCATATACCCACACATGTATGTATGGTGTGCTAATCCTGACAGTCTAGAGCGCTTTAGGAACTTTCACTTTGTCCTTACCATTTTCTTTGCCTTCTCTAAGGGAAGGATTCATGCAGCTGTCCTTGCAATTTCACACTGTCTGATGTTTGAGCTTCCCAAATACTTATTTACTTACTTATTTTTATTTTATGTGTATGAATGTTATGCCTGCATGTATATAAGTGCACCCACATCATGCAATATCTGCAGAGGACAGAAGAGGGTGTTGGATCCCCTAGAACTGGAGTTAAGGACAGTTGTTAGTCACTATGTGGGTGCTGGGATTAGATCCCAAGCCTTCTGCAAGGACAGTCAGTGCTCTTAACCACTGAGCCATCTCTCCAGACCTGCTAATTACATTTTTAAAAACTTATGTACAGAAAATTGACCTATAGTTCCAGGACTAACAGATGCTTTAAGAGGCCACAGAACCCAGCACCACCCCTTATAGTACACTGCTTCTCACTGTAGTCCTTAATCTGATTTCTGTAATTTACAGTTAGATACCTCTATGGCAAATCACACCTGTAACCTGTTGATATTGGCTTCTTTCATTCAGGACAATCCTCCGAGATTGAAATAATTGGTTATCTCCCCATTCCTGACTCTTTATAACTGATAAATATCCCATTGCCTGAATGAAACAAATTTCTGTCTTTTCATTAAAGACGATTACATGGTTTCAAGTTTGCAGAAATTATGAATAGAGCTGCTATAAACATTCATTTATGAGTTTACATGTAAATTAAGTTATAATTCTATAAGGTAAAATTATTGAAAAGCTGGGTTTCCAGGTCTTATGGTAATTATATGCTGAAATATTTTTAAATGTCGAACTATTTTGTAAGTGACTAAACATTTTATATTCATACCAGAAAAATAGAAGGTTTCTAATTGTTTGGAATCTTCTTCAGCTCATATTAATAATTGTTGGTGTTACTTACTTGAATCATTCTATTACATATATGAATTATAATGCATTGTGGTTTTAATTTTCATTTCCTTAACAGTCAAGCTATTGTAAATATCTTCTGATGTTTGTGATCCATGTTAATTCATTGGTTGTCTGTTGCATGACTCTTCCTGGGAAGACATGAACAAACATCTTTTCATCCTGGTTACTGTGCCAAGAACAGACCAAAGAAACAATTCCATGTAAGTCTACCTGGGTGAACCAGCAACTTTACTGGGGTTATTTACAGGAGTATGGGTGGCCCAAAGGAGCTGCATCACTGGGAAGCCCAAACACACATGGATGACACCTCACAAAAGCTGCACCCTGAATCTTTCTGCTCAACTTCTAGGCAGCACTACTAGAGAATCTCTCTTCCCAGGAACTGTTCACTCCTTTTTATAATCCTGTGGAGAGACTTTGTAATTCTTATAACTGAATTTCATGATTCTTGCAGTCTTCAACCTTAGTAAGTCATATGAATTGTCTTCCTCTCTAAGAAGGAATGTTTGGAGGAAAGAGCTACAAACTACCACTTCAGATCTTCAGTGAACTATGTGTCCAACTTTAACATACATTGTTGTTGGGTTTGAGACAGGGTCTCACTGGCCATGTGGCCAGAGTATTGATGACTTTTGTTGTCAACTCAACACAACCAAGAGTCACCTGTGAAGAAATAATTTCATTTGAATAATTGCTTCAATCAAAGTGGCCATTTCTTTGAGGAATTGTCTTAATTGATGATTGATGTAGGAGGTCCCAGCCCACTGTGGGCAGCAAGATCCCTAGGCAGGTGGGTCTGGGTTGTATAAGAAAGCTAGCTGAGCACAAGCCAGTGAGTGAGCCAGAGAGGGTGCCAGTAAACAGCCTTCCTTCATGTGGTTTCTGCTTGTGTTCCTGCCTTGACGTCCCTCAAATATGGACTGTGATCTGGAAGGGTAAGATGAGATAAACCCTTTCCTCCCCCAAATGTTTTTGATCAGAGTTTTATCAGAGTAACAGAGATCAAAGTGGAATGGCTAGGCTGGCCTCAAACTCACAATCCTCCTGCCTCAGCCTCCCAAGTCTGGCATTAGAGGCATGCGTCAACCACATTCTTCATACAGATACAAATCTCTTGATGTGTAAGTGATGGGAAAATATGGCCACATGATTGGTAAATTATCTTTTTACTCTAAGATACCATCCACCGGAAAACAATTAACCTCGCTGAAATCCATTTTCCCTGACAGATCTTGCTTCGGTAGCGTGTCTAGTAACTTTCTGCCTAACATTAGGTCATGAATATTTTCTCCTATATTCTTCTACAAAGTTCGCACTTTCATGTTTAGACACTTTGATACATTTTATTTAAATTTGTACAACTTGTCAAATCTAAACTGAAGGTATTTTCTATTTTTTTTTTCCTTTGAACATAAGGCTGTCCATTTGATCAAAACCATTTGTTGTACATTTAATTCACTGACATCTTTACAAAAATCAATTGAATATATTCGTGTGTATCTATTGCTGAATCTTTATTTTGTTCCACTGATCTGTTTCCTTCGCTGCTGCCCCTGCCTTGATTATTGCACTCAGTTAAGAAGCTTAAAATTAGGTAGTAAGATTCCTCAAAATTAATTTACTTTAAAACAATGCAGTTTTCATTTTTCCATATAGATAAGAAGTTTAGTATCGGCATCTGCAAAAGCTTCTGTAATGACTTGACTAGAATTGCACTAGACTCCTAGATAAGTTGGAGAGCACTGATCATGTTGAGACTCACAATCTGCAAACAAGGGTCTGACTGCCTCTCTACTGAAGACAGTCTATGATTTCCCTGATAAAGAGGCAACGTATGCGTTGCTCAGCATGTACCTACATATTTCTCCTTGAAAACTAATGAATTACTTTTAAAAGTTTTAGTACTGATTGTTCCTTAATTATGCACTAATTATAAAAATACAATTAGTTTTATGTATGTTGACTCTGTATCTAATTACTTTACTGATATGCTTTTTGTAAATTATTTAAAATTTTCTACATAGACAATACTATTTTCTTTATGAGCTTGATTTCTTCCTTTTTAATCTCCTTAGATTTTTTTTCTTTCCTTATTGCACTGGTCACAATATCAGCACAACAGTGAAGAGAACTGGTGAGAGAGATGCACTTACCATATTTCAGTCCGAGATGGAGAGATGCAGGAGTTATTTTTTTTGCTTAGCAAAATATCTGTCAATCTTCTGTATATGCCCCTATATTCAAATTAGATTTTCTTCTATTCAGGATTTTTTATTATGAATAGGCACTGGTTTTCCACAAATGCATTTTTCTTGCTTCAACTGATAAGATTATGTGAATTTCCCTCATAAGACAGATAACATGGTACATTATAGTAATTGGTTTTTAATCTTAACCCAACAAGCCAAGCTGGTCATGATAAATTGTTCTTTACATACACTTCTAGATTTGGATAATGTTTTAAGCTTTCTTATATCTATTCTAATGAGCTATACTGGCCTATAGTTTTTTCCTGTACTGCATTTGTCTGAGTTGGTATTAGGATAATGCAGCTTTGGGAAATTAGTTGAGAAGTACTTCCTCCTTTCTATTGATCAAAGCAGACATTATATAAAACAGCTGCTATTTCCTCTTACCTAGAAATTTTAAATTATGGTATTCAATGTCATTAACAACTATAGGAGTATTCAGGCTGCCTATTTAATTAGAACTGAGTGTTGTTTGTTTGCCTGTCTTGCAATTTGTTCTCTTTCATCTGATTTTCCAGATTTGCATGTATAGAAATGATGGTCTTCCCTTATCATTTTAGTGTCTACAAATTTACAATGGCATTTTGTATTTACTTTCTGATATTGATAATTTCTGTCTCCTCTATTTTTTTGCAAATCATGTTAGAAGCCTTTGTTTTATTGGTCATTCCTGTTCAATTTGGATTTTAAACATCCTACTACACAAGCCCATGTATTAAATGATGGTCTCCATCCTGCAGCACAGGTGGCAGGTGGTGAAATTTTTAGGAGGTAGGACTTAGTCAAGAGGAAGGCAGTAAAGCCGTGGGAGTGTGATCTTGAAGGGGATATGGAGACCTCGCCCCTTTCTGTCTTTTCTTTCTGTGGCCACCATAGGTGAGCAAGTCTGCATCCATTAGATAGTCTTGGCCACGGTATTCTGCCTCTAACAGTCCCAGAAGCGATGGAAACACTGACCATGAACTGAAACTTCTAGGTCTGTGAGAGAAATTCAAGCTTTTCACCTTTGATTTTTCCCAGGTTTGGTCTCACTGAAGAAATCTAACTCAATCGCAAAGATTCACCTTTTTGCTTTACCAACTTTCACTAACATCTGTCTCTATGAAACACCATTGATTTTTTAAAAAAATATTATGTTTATTATCTCTTTTCTTTAGAGTTTATTTCCTTTATTCTAGGCTCTTTAGCTGAATGATCAGTGGCCTGCTTTGGACACATCTTCTTTCCTATTTTATATTTTTAGCATTAAGTGCTGTAAGTTTCCTTCCCAGTAGTATATTGATTGTGCCCCCCAAATTTTGATGTGATGCATTTTTATTTTCATTTACTTCAATACATTGTCTATTTCCCTTGGGCCTTCCTCTTTGATCCATGAATTATTCAGAACAATGATATTTTATTTTCAAATAATTAGAGGAATCATCCATCTTTAAATGTAGAAATAACATTCTATGGACCATGTTAAGAACAAATTGAAAGAAATATTTTGTAGATGGAAAACTTTTTGGTACATAAATTATAGAAAAGGACTTGAAAAATGAATAGGAAAGTGGTGAGCTGGTTGTGGCTCCCCTGGAGTCTAAAAGAAAACAACTCTGGAATGTGGAGAACAGGCTGAGCCTGTGAAACCTTGGAACTGCAGACAGCATCCACTTTAATAGGAACAACTTGATTTATGAGAACAATAAACACAAGTGCCTCCTTCTCCTTCTGGGATGGATTTCATGAGTTAGCCTGTGAAATCGCAATCTGCCTTCTTTCTAAGACATGAAATAATAGCACTAAAGGGAATCAAACTAACAAGATTCACCTGACCTTTCATTTCCACTAAGGAAACATTAGGCCCATTAAAATTCAAGCAAAGAAATGAACCGTCAGCAAGGAACTTCCCTGCATCTAAAAACAGAGACATCATTGTTGGCTGATTTTTTTTAAAGCCTGATTTTCTAAAGGTCCAACAACACACTGCATTTAAAGACTTGGAATAGACTTGTTTTGAACCAACTCAAAGGTAACCATATTGGCAGTGGAAAGGCATGAACAGGAGTCCCAGAATAGTTGATAATTAACATATGATACATCCGTGCCTGTATCCAGGACAATAGGAAGAAATGAATCCAAAGGCAAAATATCTACTGCCAAAAACGGTCCAAGTCCAGAGGCCCATGGCTTCAGGAAGGGAAGTCCTGGGAAAGGTGTATCAGCAAATGGGATTGTCACACAGCTTAATTATCTGAAGAGGAAATGAAAGAGGATTCAGTTTCACAGAATGATTAGGGAATCACAGTGGATCTGACTTTATTTTTAAATTTTGGTTAAAACATCTTCATTCTCAGCATGTCAATTTCCCTTGCACTGAAGTATAACGAAGGACCTCACATCTGAAAGCTCTTTCTCAGATGAAAACTATTATGACGTGACTCAATACATATTAGATAACTACTTTCAAGATCATAGAAAAAGCTGGTGAGAAAAGAGAAACAGCAAAGAATTTGCAATGAAATACCTGAGACCAGGGCTGGAGAGTTACCTCGGTGGTTAAGAGCATTGGCTGCTTTGGCAGAGGACCCAGGTTTGATTCCCAGCACCCACAGGGTGGCTAACAACTATCCATAACTGCAGTTCCAGGGGAATCTGATGCCCTTTACCAACCTTTGCAGACATTGCATGACATGGGTGCACTTGCATACATGCAGGCAATACACATACACATAAAATAAAAATGATAAATAAAAGTTAAAAAATATGAGACCATAATGAAATCAGAAGTGTTTAGGATGAAGGAGAGTATAGTACCCTAGGCTGACCAAAGCAAGGTATATGAAAGTGCCAGCCGTCAGACCATAGCCCATAGCAGTGTAGGATTAAGATGTGTCAAAAACAAAAGTCCTGGGCTCAGAACCCCACTGACATTTTACTATCATTGTTGCTTTAGCAAACCATTGAAGTGCGTGAAATTTATCTTACTCGCATAGTAAAGGACGTTTTGAAAAGTTGACATGAAATTGTAAGTTCAAGTACTTTGCAAATCATAAAGACAAAACAGTACAGTATTGTCAGTGGTCAATATTTGAAAGCAGAATTTGCAAATCCTCATGAGCGGAAGGCAAGGGAGACTAGTCACAGAAAGACCCAGGAATCTTGAATATCAGTTCACAGTTGACATTTCCACCCCTGTCCTAACTGCTCGGGTTTTTAATTTTTAGATTTTTTTAAATTTGTATTTTATGTGTATGAGTATTGCCTGTATGTGTGTAAATGCACCTGTGTCATGTAGTGCCGATGGAGGACAGAAGAGGGTGTCAGATTCCCCTGGAACTGGAGCTACAGATGGTTGTTAGCCACCATGTGGGTGCTGGTATTCAAACCTAGGTCTTCAGCAAGAACAGCCAGCGCTCTTAACCGCTAAGCCATCTCTCCAACACCCTAACTCCTCAGTTTTAAGTGACAGCACAGGCTAAATTTTTCAATATAAATATCTTTAAAGACCAAGCTGATCTATTGCATAAGAAGCTTAAAGATATTTGTTTTCCTCCCTCATATCAAAGACTTTTGAGTTTGTTTCTTCTATTTATTTATTTATTTATTTATTTATTTATTTATTTATTTATTTATTTATTGGGTTTGGAAATCCCTATGTAGACCATCCCAGGCTGGCCTCAGTCTCATGGAGATCCACCTGCCTCTCTTCCTCCCAAGTGCTGGGATTAAAGGCGTGTGCCACCACGCCCAGCTTGTTTCTTCTATTAAAAATAAAAAAAATGAGTTTTTGTTACATTTTGCTTTGCTTTTCATTGCTTTGTTTTGTTTTCTAAGCAGGCAAACCCTTCAACCCACTCTGGAGAGTTAAATAATAACGTTCCAGTGTTTGGCCACTAATGTCCACAGATAGGTGGTCATTGGAACTTTGGGTGATCCTTGGAGAAGAATAAATTCTGAAAATAATAAAAAAGTTGACAGTCTTGCTCTCCTTGTTTTTCTAGCCCTTTACTCTTTCCATGAAAACAGCCTGTAGCCTATGGCAAACCATCTTCCCTTCAGCTAGCAGCAAGACCAGCTCCACAAGCTGGTTTCCCTGACTCCAGTCCCCCACTGTGCAGGAACAATCAGGTTTTCACACCGCTTCTCTTTGATGACAGCAAACATTCTTTGCATTTCCTCTCCTCAGTACCTCCAATGTTGTAAAAGAACATTATTGATTATCATGTTTTCTTATTCTCCAAGGGAACCCTATAATTCTCCCACCTTCCCCAAACAGCAATTCATAGAGTTGACCTCATTGTTATATGGAATTGCTTTTCTTTCCTAAATCTATGTATTTGGATTCCTCTACCTATCTCTCAAAGATTTGAAGTGCAGCCTTGTTTATGACAAATGTTAAGTGTGTACCAGAGCAATGGTTCCAACAACTTGATGGGAATCAGAGTCACCTAAGAAAAGGTTGTGATAGGTGTGACTACTTAGAAGGTACTGCTGGGGTTTGGAGAAATATGATTTAGCTGCCACTTAAATCAGGCCTAATTGCTTACATTCTCTATTTTAGGGTGAAGGTCAGGCTCACTCAATTCATGACTGCTCTCTGAATTCTGTCTTGATTAAAAACATACTCTTTGCTATATATAAAAGGATATTAAATTTTGTACTGAATCCACCTAAGAGGTAATTTTTTTCACATTTTAATGTCTTTGATATTGGAACATGTCTTAAAATTCATATCTTCAAATTGTCAGTATCTCTTTTTTCACACCACCACCTAACATATTGGTGTTTCTTATGTTCAAATTTTCTTAGACTCAAGTAAGTACAATAGTAAACTAATTCTACTTGAATTCAAAGGTAAAAGAGAAGTGGTAATAAAACAATCCAATTATTAGTATGGAAATAAGGTGACATAATAACATTATTAATCAAATTCAATGATATATATATTATATATATATCCATGTTAAAGAATTGGTATCACAGAGATGTAGAATATTTTAAAATATTTTTATTCTTACATACATGAATTTTATATATGTATAAAAATATTTTTAACATACCCAACCCTCACTCTCCTCTTCTAATTCCTCCCAGAACTCCCACCATATCTCCCTCCAAAATTTGTGTCCTTTATTTTAACCCGCTGACACTAATGAGGGATATGTGCCCCAGCATCGGGTCATTCACTGGAGCAGGTACAACTTACCCCTGAAGAAAACTGACTCCCAGTCTTCCAGCAGTCATATAACTCAATGAGCCAATAACTTATCAGCTAGGAGTGAGCCCCTCCCCATCCATGCTAGAATTGACTGGCTTAACTTTGTCCAGGTCTTGTGCAGGCAACCTTTGAGTTCATGTGTTCGTGTGTTTAACTGTTCTGTCATATCATGGAAATACTCTTCTGTGGCAGTCCTTCCCAAACTCTGGCTCCATATAGTTGTTAAGCCTCCTCTTCCATGATATTCTGTCAGCCTTGGGGGAGGGGGAGGTGATACAGATGTCTCATGTACGGATGTATGGTCGAACGCACCTCAGTCACTTATTCTCTGCACTTTGAGATAGCATCCCATCACCCAGGGGAGTAAATTTGCTTCTTTCAATGGTCTATTAAGTCTGTTAGAGCTGTGAAAGGGCGGGGACTGGGTCACATCACAGTTCTGAACCCTTCTCTTTCACTATGACTGCTATCTGCTATGGTTCCATAGCTACTTTGGTTCAGCTAAATGGAGTTTGTTTGGGGTTCTGCATGTGGTTGAAGTCAGGGCACCAGGGTCTGGAGCTAGGAATGGCTCT
The DNA here is from genome assembly GCF_000622305.1 of Nannospalax galili. Lineage (NCBI taxonomy): Eukaryota > Metazoa > Chordata > Mammalia > Rodentia > Spalacidae > Nannospalax > Nannospalax galili. Next base: position 1,362,054 of record NW_008341886.1, on the reverse strand, counting down.
CAGGTCTGATGTCTGGATGGGAATGCTCGGGCAGCTGGGGGACCGGGACATTGGCTTTCTGCTCCACCTCCAATCTCAATGTGATCACGAGTTTTCTCCAGAAACGTGGGGCAGGGAGGTCATGCTTCCTGAATGCAGATTAAAAGTTCCAATTGAGGGGCTTGAGAGATGGCTCAGAAGTTAAGAACACTTGTTCTTGCAGAAGACCCGGGTTCGAATCCCAGCACCCACATGGCAGCTATCAACTGTCCATAACCCCAGTTCCAAGGGGATCTGACAGCCTCTTCTGACCTCCGCGGGCATTGCACGACATGGGTGCACCTACATGTAGGCAATACACACAAAATAAAAATAATAAAATTTAAAAAGTTCCAATTGAGGGAGAGAAGGAGGGAGGGAGAAAAATAGATAGGGAGAAGGAAAGAGAGGGAAGAACAGACAGACTGAGAAGAAATTGTGTATGAATTGCCCATGCCCAGTAAACCAGTTAGTTGGTAATCTGCTATTCCACATTGCCTAGAAGAAAGTCACTTAAACCAGTATAATCTATTTGAAAAACTAATATACCGATATAATTTTAAATTATCATGAAGAGGCATTTAAAATATAAATAATCACTCTGACTACTAGATCCAAACCTTCAATTTAAAATAACATCTATTAGGAAAGTCAGTCACTATAAAAATTGATTTTTAGTCTTAAATAGGCTATAAAAGTTAAATGTAATATTGATGTTTAGTAGACAAAAATCATCAAGTAAGCAAAGAACTGATGCCAATAAGAAGTACAAAATACCTAAGTCTACACACACACACACACACACACACAAATGTGCAAACATATACAGGCATATACACATGCATACCTATGTTGATATACACATGCACATACACACAGGATTCACACCTTCCCTAAACACACGTTGGATCAATACAGAATCTTTCAACAGTTTCTTGTTACCATAAACAATGTTTATTCATAAAATATTAACTGTTTACTATTGAATATTAAAAAATATTTCAAAACATATTATGTAAAGATTGATTTTCCTCAAAAAGCAACCATCTCAGGTTAGTGGAGTTTTACTATACACTACATCCAGAAAAATATGAAGTCTAATAATTTGAATAATAATGATAGAAAATGTGCTTTATGCCTTTATTGTTTCAGAACAAATAAACATTTACTGAGCAAATGTTCATTCTTTGTGATTTGAGTAAACTTTAAAAACTTAAGATTCAAATGTTGCAAACTGAACTCACCAAATAATTCCACATGAAGTATTTAAAAATCTTTAAGAACTGGTGCGATAGAGAGATGGCTCAGTAGTTAAGAGCACTGGCTGGTCTTGCAGAGGACCTGGGTTCCATTGCCAGCACTCACATGGTGGCTAACAACCATCTTTAACTCCAGTCCCAGGGGAATCCAGCTCCCTCTTCTGACTTCCACAGGAACTGTATTACATGAGTGCAGTTACTACACACATGCAGGCTATACACTCATACACATACAATAAAAATAATAAAATATTTTTTAAAAGAATCATGAGTGTGTATACATGGAATCCATACTAAGTGGAGGAACTATGGGCTTACTAGGAGGTAATATTTTAAACACTGTATTTAATTTAAAAATAGGATTGATCGTAAATCTGTGTGTCCTCCCATGTATCTATGAATTACATTAGAAACTACTTTGCACTGAACATACCTCTCTCATCAAGCGTCCATTGGCAAACGATGTTTTTCATGTTATTGGTTCTGTATTTCTATTTGGCTCATTGCTGTGACCAAAATACCTGACACAAGAAACGTGAGGAAAGGTGAGTGCAGTCGGGCTCACAGTTCCCAGACAAAGTCCATCATGGTGCAGGCAGGCCCAGTGGCACTGGCACGAGGCATTTGGTCACACAGCATGCAAAGTCAGAGAGCAGGGGAAGCTGAAGTCTTTCTCCATTTTATACAGTCGGGGATCCCAGCACACACTGAGGTAGGTCTTTCCATCTCAGCTAACCTCATCAACAAAGTCCTTCACAGACATGTCCAGAGATTTGTCTCCAGAGTGATCCGAGGTCTGTCAAGTTGCCAGTATTAACCATCACAATTACTGATATAACAAACTATAGTGCAAACACCCTCCAGCTGACAGGAATACAAGATTTCAGTTCCGTTGTAAGCCAATGAGGCTTCCTGTTTTGGATCTGAGGTATCCACTGTACTGATCAACCATTTCCCACAAATTCTGCAAAGACCTTTTGGATTCTTCACATAACAAAGAAGGAGAAAGCTGTCCCCCTCCCTCCCCAGCCCACTTTAGTCACCTTGTTCTCTCATTATCATCCCTAGTCAAATATAAGCACTACAGCCAGGCCTGTCACAGTTCTCAAGGTCGGCATTTAATTAATTTCAGACAAAAAATTTTAAAAGGCAATATAACATGCTCTCTGTGCTGGATAGTTTTAGTGTCAACTTGACACACCTGGGTTGAGGGAGCCTCAATTGGGGAATTTCCTCTTTTGGACTGGCCTGTGGCCATCTTCTTGATCACTGAGTGAGGTGGGAGGGCGCAACCCACCAATGGTAGTGCCACCCCTGGCCAGGCGGGCCTATTTGTATAAGAAAGCAGATTGAGCAGGGGCCAGAGGAGCAAGCCAGTAAGCAGTATTCTTCCATGGCCTGTGCGTCAGCTCCTCCCTCCAGGTTCCTGCCCCAAATCCCTACCTTGGACTCCCTCAGTGATGAACTGTGACCCAGGAGATGTAAGATAAAATAAATCCTTTCCTCCCCAACTTGGTATTGGTCAGAGTGTTTTGTCACGGCAATGAAGAACTACAAACTAGAACACAGAGTAGTGGACATCTGCAGCAAAACAGTATGTGCCAGATAGGACAGGATCATTGCATGCATGAGCTCAGAGATGCTATGACTCCATGCACAAAACCTACGTGGGCTGCTTCTTGTTTACTAAGATGTTGCATTCTCCTCCCCTCATCATTTCTCATTCATCCTTCAGATATCTATGTAGATATCAATTTCTCACAGAAACAAGCCTCTTCTGACAAGCCTTTTCTGCCCATATGGCCTGATAGGCCCATCCCACAGTGTCCCAATATATGCTCTGCACGTCTTCATTACAACACCTATTGTACTCTACCACAATTGCTTGTTTTCATCACTATCCATTTTCTTATTCTTAGGTTCAGTGTTGTTTCTCTTCTGCTCCTTTACTCTAGTCCTTGTCGTGTGCATAAATAGAGATAAATCAACAAGAACTATCTGGTGTAACATAGACAATGAGTAAACATTTGTTGAAAGTGTAAATGAGTAAATTGATTAATAAGTAGATGAATGGTCTTCCTTATTTGTGGACCTTGGCACCAACCCCCTATATGTGAATGCATATCATGATGTAAGAGTAGGAGACAGAAAAATGGAAAGGAACCACAGAGGCAAAGGGAAAGAAAGAGCCTGAGGGAGGGGGATAGTAGGAAACAGATGCTACCAAGGGGGGAAATGGCCAAAATTGGGGTATTCAACTGGGAAGGGAGGAGGCAAAGAGATTCAAGGACCTGTGGGGAGAAAGGGGGAAAAGGAACTCAAAAGAGGGGGGATATAGGAGACAGGTATTATCAAGGGGAAGTTGGGGTACTTTAACTGGGAGGAGTGAGCTTAGGTAGGGAGAGAGAGAGGAGCAATAAAGTTTAGGTGGTGCAAAAAGCCAGAGGGAAATATATTAACTCAAATTCCCTTAGCAGAACATAGATAATATATGAACATGAGTACATTTGTATAACTGAAGGCTACATAACAAGAAATACAGTGCTGGACAAGAGAAAACCTCACTTTGACTTTTGTCCAGGGTAATCTAAGAGACTCCTAAAATAACACAGGCTATTACCACAACCCTGGATTACTTCCCAGAACTTGAAGGTAGGACCCTATTGCTGAAGACAGGACATAATTCAGACACAGGACTTGGGGCAATAGAGCTGGAACTGACCTGGAAGCACCCTACCTCAAGACTAGACTTTGTAGTTCTAGAAGAGACTATGTAAGCTGTTAAGGGAGAAAATCAATCAGTGGTCCAACTCAGCTGTAAAGCCTAATAATCACAATGACTGGCACAGTAAACTATCTCTATTGGTGCAGTAGTGGCACTTTAATAAAGGGAGTAATCAACAGCTATCCCCAGCTCCTGCCTCCGGATTCCTGCCCTAAGTTCCTGTCTTGGGATCCCTGATGATCTGTGACCTGGGAGATGTAAGCTGAATAAACCCTTTCCTCCCGAAGTTGGTAGTGGTCAGAGTGTTTTGTTACAGCAATGAAGAAATAAACTAGGACACTCTCTTATCCCCATTAGTCATTAAATGTAAAGAATCACCTAAATTTGTAATAGGAACTTCTAAATTTGGGCCACAGGTTGATTAAATTAGTAAAAAATATTTTCTTTTCATTTAAAAATTTTATTATTTTATGTGTATGTTTGTATTGCCTGCATCTGTGTTGTGCAATGCCCACGGAGAACAGAATAGGCTGTCAGATCCCCTGGAACTGGAGTTATGGATGGCTGCCAGCTACCATGTGGGTGCTGGGAATCGAACCTGGGTCTTCTGTAAGAACAGTGTTCTTAACTGCTAAGCCATCTCTCCATTCCCTTTTAAAAAATAAAACACAGGCATGTTCATATATCAAGTGTGATAGTCATATTTCTATTGTACAATATGCAAAATTCTTTCTTGAATAATAGTTATTTTATTACATCAAAAATATTTTATTTTGGGGGGCTAGAGTAATGGCTTAGTGGTTAAGAGCACTGGCTGTTCTTGCAGAGGACCCGATTCACTTCCAGCACCCACATAACAGCTAACAACCATACCTAACTCCAGTTTCTGGGTATCTGACACCCTCTTCTGACCTCCTGCAGGCATTGAATGACATGGGTGCACTTTCATACATGCAGGCAGTTGTACACTCATACAGATAAAATAAAAATTTAAAAATAATTTATTTTAAAAACATTTTATTTATTTATTTATTTAACTTTTCAAGTGGTTTTATCACTATACTTGGTTCTCATCTTCAATTCCAAAAATGTTGACCAATTTTTGGTACTAAATATTACATGAAGTCTATGGTATAGACATATAGGGATAAGTTAAAGTGAGGAGTCAACTCTGAACGCATCAAATAAAGAAGGAAGATCTGCAGCAATCTCTCAGACCTAACTGGATGGACTGAATCTTGCCAGATACGCCAATAACAAATGCACAGTTCTAAACTTGAATTTAGAAAACAAAACATGGAACAGTGTGTAGACCAAGGCTTCTGTCAATATACATGGAGGTACTCTCCTTAGGAGTCTCAGCAAAAGGAATGAAAGCCAAAATAACCAATAACAGGTGGCCCAAAACAGTCACCCCAGGTTCCTACTGCCTAAAATGTGTCCCTGGTCCAGCTACATGAGAATCATCTGGGGACTCAGATGCAGAATCTGGTTCTAAGAGTTCCACAGTCAGAATCCACAGCTCACAAGCCTCCCAGGAGACAGGGTATGCATATCCAGATTTCAGAACCATTATCAGATTTGTTCAGACACAGTTCTGATCTAAACTGGAGAGACCACACCTTCTGCCAAGGGCCAGCCTACTTTCAGGAGATACTGGTCAGTTGGACCAGCGCATGAAAAACATGAACCTTAAAACTATGGAAAATATTGCAAGACTAGGACTGTTTGGTTTATAATATGTTACCAATATGTGTCTAATTTGCACTTAAAATGGAGGAAATTTGGATTAAGGTGAGATAAGCACAGGAAGTCACAGACTGTGGACTAGTGGTAAGAGAAACTGTAAGGTACCTTTTAAACAATTTCATATT
>NW_008341886.1:1352504-1354862 GCF_000622305.1 Nannospalax galili | reverse complement strand
TGCATGCATCTCTAATCTGTATGTATCTGATTGTTACTAGTCATAATCGGTTGCACTTGGATCCTTGGTGCCTGTGTATGTATATAAAGTCATCGGGTAGATTTCAGTGGTAATATTTATCGCCTCTACTAATTAGCATGACATAAATTTCCATGATTCCTCCTCAAATATAAAACATTTTTAAAAATTGGTTGATTTTTTTTTGTGTGTGTATATCACACAGAGCATCCCAAACTCCATCTTATTCAACTATACACTCACTTCCCAGAGAGCACCCTCCCATAGCCTCCATCCCCCTACAAGAGCCCTTATACCCTGCTACCCTGCTACTGTCTGCTGTGTTGTCAGCACCCCCAGCCATTTCCCACTACTTGTCCATCTGGTGAATCTAGTCAGACTATCTAGAGGTCTTTGTTTTAGGAAGGTCAGCTGTTCTTCATCTAGCAGTAATCAGTTGGCTATACTCCTTTGGATATTCCTTTGGATGCTCCTTTGGATGTTCATTTTCCCATTTCTATGCTGGGTTACTTACTTTCCTTTTGGATGTTCAAGGCTATACACTTGACCCAGATAAATCAATTTATTTTTACTCTTAAGGTCGTTTGAGGATCTATTCCTCAGGGGCCACATGGGCTTGGGAGGAGCCCCTGGCTCCTTTTTTTTTACCAGTTCCGCCTATGTGAAGATAAGTCAAAGGTCCTGCTCTACCATGGCAGCTTTGCTTGGAAGCATGGAGGAAATGATCCCTCTGTGTTGACTCTCCTCTTTGTAGACTGGACACTGGTCCGCGTCCATCTGGTAGAATCTCTTCGCCCTCCTTGATCAAGAAGACAGGTGACCCACCACAATTACAGGACATTTTGGGAGATGCTCATAGTCCCCTGGAACTAGTTGACCTAGGAGGGCAAGGAGCAAAAACTGTCCTTTATGTCCCTCTGACCAAATTAGTATAGGCCTCAAAATATGTCTGTTAAACACCTGAGAAGGTTAGTTCCACCACTCTGGTACTTTTAATTACTGTGTATCATGTAGATAAATCTTGGGAAAAGACCAACTGTTCTCAGATAAACCTTACCTAGACATATGTTTCTTGATCTGCTGTGTATAATTTGTCAATGGTTGTAGGAGTAATATGATTCCCTCTGATTTTCAAAACTAGCTAGACAATGTTTACCTCTCACCCTTCCACCATAGTTTTCCCATTTAAAGTGCCCCCATTTCCCCCCTTTCTCCCTTAATAATACCCTTAAACCTTACTGAGACATATATTTCTTGATCTGGTATGTATAATTTGTCAGTAGGTTGTAGGAGTAATATGGTTCCCTCTGGTTTTCAAAACTAGCTAGGCATTGTTTATCTCTCACGTTGTCTCACCCCACCATCATGGTTTTCCCACTTAAGAGGCCCCCATTTCCCCCCTTTCTCCCTTAATAGTACCCTTCTCCTAAGGTCCTATCTCTCTTGAGCTCCTTCTTTCCCTTTATCCCCTAGGTTCCTTGTATAGCCTTCCCTCCCCGCTCCCTTAAAACTAAGCAATTTTTATCCATATCTCCCTTATTAAGGCCTGTTTCCTACTGTTCTTCTCTTTTAGGTTCTTTCTTTTCCTTTACCTCCCTGTTTCCTTTCCATTATCCTGGTTCCTGTAGTTATGTCTGGATACATACTCATTTATCAGGGTCTGGTTCTAGGATCCACATATGATGGAGAACATATGTCGATTTCTTTCTTGAGTCTGTGTTACTTCACTTAGTATAAGAGTTTCGAGTTCCATCCATTTACCTGCAAATTTCATGATTTCATCTTTCTTTACTGTGGAGTAAAACTCCATTGTATAAATGAACCACATTTTCATTATCCACTCGTCAATTGAGGGACACTTAGGTTGCTTCTGCAATAGGACGAGTTCTTTGGGTATATGCCAAGGAGTGGTATAACTGGGTCAAATGGTAAGTTCATTTGTAGTTTTTTAAGAGTTCTCCACACTGCTTTCCATAGGTGTTGAACCATTTTGCAGCCCCACCAGCAGAGGATGAGTGTTCCCCTTTCCCCACATCCTCTCCAACATTTGGTATCATTTGTTCTCTTGATCTTAGCCAGTCTGACTGGGGTAAGATAAAATCTTAAAGTGTTTTAATTTGCATTTCCCTAATTAGTGATGCTGAACATCTTTTAAGATGTTTCATAGCCATCTTTACTTCTTCTTTTGAGAACTCTCTGTTCAACTCCTTAGCCCATCTTTTAATTGGGTTGCTTCTTGTCTTGATTATGTTTTTTGAGTTCGTTATATATTCTGGGTATTAAAACTCTGTTGGATGTGTCACTGGTGAAGATTTTCTCCCATTCTGTGGGTTTTCTGTT
>NW_008341886.1:1347683-1351099 GCF_000622305.1 Nannospalax galili | reverse complement strand
GGCAGCCTTGTCTGGTTCCTGATTTCAATGGGAATGCTTCCAGTTTTTCTCCATTTAGAATGATGTTGGCTGTGGGTCTGTTATACATGGCTTTAATTATGTTGAGCTATGTTCCCTCCAGTCCAATTCTCTCTAGGACTTTGAACATGAATGCATGTTGAGTTTTGTCAAAGGTCTTCTCTGCATTGTTGAGATGACCATGTGGCTCTTGTCTTTGATCCCATTTATATGATTTATATATGATGTATATTGTACCATCCCTGCATCTTTGGGATAAAGCCAACTTGATCATGGTGGATGATCTTTTTGATGTGTGTCTGTATGTGGTTTGCAAGTATCTTCTTGAGAATTTTTTGCCTCTATGTTCATTAAGGATATTGTCTATAGTTTTCTTTTTTGGTTGTATCTTTACCTGGCTTTGGTATTAGAGTGATGCTGGAATTTGGGAGTTCTCCCTCCATTTCTATCTTTTTGAATAAATTAAGTAGTGTTGGATGCAGATCTTCTTTAAAAGTCTGATAAAATTCTGCTGTAAATCCATCTGGTCCTGGGTTTTTTTTTTAGTCAGGAGGTTTTGTATTAGTGTTTCAGTTTCTTAATTAGGAGATGTGAAAATCACTACCATTGAAATCTACCTGACGACTTTATATCCATGCTCAGATGCCAAGGAGCTCAGAAAGTAACCGACTGTGACTAGTAATAATCAGATATATAGAGATTAGAAACGCATGTGCAAACATCTTAATGTCAATTACATTAAAATGATTTTTTCTGTATGAAACACTGTATTTTTAATAATGAAATGCAAATGTCTTAATGTCAGTTGCATTAAAAATGAATTTTTCTGTATGAAACTCTGTATTTTAATAATGAAATGGAGATCTTTTTTAAAGGCTAAAACCTCATTTAATTTTATGTCTTGTAGGGTTTATACTGAATACGATATTGTATAACTTTAATAATTCAACTGTAACCCTAAAAATTTACAGCCAATTTTGAAAGAGATGCATGCATCTTAACTCAGGAAATTGTTATTGAATATGTCAATGCTGTTACAATGAAATGCTTCTTCTAAGTATGTGGTTATTAAATAAATATTTTTTTTAAAAAAGGAGAAAGTGAGCTGAGCACCAGGTTTCATCTCTCCCCGCTGCTTGGGTGTGGATGCAATGTGAAAATGCTTCTTCTAAGTATGTGGTTATTAAATAAATATTTTTTTTTAAAAAAGGAGAAACTGAGCTGAGCACCAGGTTTCATCTCTCCCCGCTGCTTGGGTGTGGATACAATGTGATCAGCTGCTCCATGACTTCTCCACGATGATGGACTGTACCCTGGACCTGTAAACTGCTCCATGTCTTCTCCACAATGATGGACTGTACCCTGTTACTGTAAACCCAAATAACAACTAACTTGCTTTTACTATAGTTATAGCTACAGCATTTTGACTCATTTCACTAGTTCAAAGTACTTTATCTTCTAGAGGTGCATTAGAAATGCTAAATCATTATATGATCCGAAGAGACTGGATTAATGGCATTTTTAAAAGCAATTTTAGAAGTTATCGGTATGATTTTATTTAATGTATTTAGGCCTTTAAGGGTAAAAGAATAGAGTATATTAATTTTCTGTCACAGAATATCTGAAGACTAGCTTTCTTGTAGTTGCCTTTTGTTTTTGTTTGTGACTATACCATTTATTTACTTAACATATTCAATGCTAATGGGAGTTAGTATGGCACTCTGTTCATGTATGCAGCATGCACTGATCATATGTAACCACCCTTCTTCACTCTCTGCCCCCTCCAAACCCTTTCCAGTTTCAATACTCCAGACTGGACTTTCAGGTCAAGACTTTTTTTGTTTTCTTTCCTTGTTTCGATCTGTGAGAGCCTGCAACAACTGTTAATAGTTTGATCTGCTTCCAAATTATGAATCATCTATAACTCAAAGAGCTGAAGCACTGCTGTCTTTAAGATAATGATTTAGATCCAAGGGGATTCAATTTAAATTCCCATTCTCATCATCTCCAGCTGTTTCTGAGAGTTCTGTCCGCTAATCACTTAGTGGGGGCATTGGCTGTGGTTGGATGATTCCTCCCAAATCTACCTTTCTGCATCCTATTCTCCCATGCAAGTGGAAGGGGGACAAAGTATGTCTCTTTAGCCAAAATAGTCCATATCTACCCAAATAAAATCAGGTTGATACTTAAAAACAAGCCCCACAATAGGTTTAATACCTATTTCTAGGAAGCTTATATAATAGCTCCCAAAAGACTTTTTAAAATTTATAAAGCCATTTATCTTGAATGAATTATGAATGCCCCTATGTAAGGACTAGTCAGACTCAAGCACACACACACACACGCACACACACACGTGCGCGCACACACCATTCCTTGCCAGATTTTGAAGTCTAATAATGCAACTCCTGAAGCCAAATTAGGATTTTCTCTTGCAGATTCCCATTAAAATGAAAGCAATAACCAGCTGTAATTATCTCACTCATTTGGAAAATCTGTCCAGTGTAAAGCAGCCCAGCCCAGACTTGCATATCACTTTGTTACTAATTGTAGATAGAACTAATTGACCCACAGAGCACTGTTGTTTACTTTAACCTGAGCCTTTTATGGGACACCATGGTATTCATTGCCAGACTTCGGATGAATTGACGCATTAAAAAAAGGAAACACTCTACTGACTTGTTTTTTATTTTTTTCTAATGAATCACTTTATCTCCCCAGGAAACTACTTTTTACTAGTCATCTTTGTCTGTGATAAGTTACATTAGCATCTTTAGTCAAACTTCTTAGGAAGTGCCTATGCTCATCAGAGAGCTGTCATCTTAATGAGTAGGTACTCCACCTGGGGTCACAAAATACATGCCAAGGGACATAGATCTGCAGGGGCTGTGGCGTATCAGCTGAAGTCAGAGAAGGAAACCAGAGTTGTATTATGAGAGCAGACCAAAGTGGTACAGATTTTGCCAGCAACTTCTTGACCTGGATAGCCAGGATGTCGGGTGTGTCACTATTACCGTGAAGGTCACATGCTGTAAGGTAGGAAAGGCCTTCCCCTGACTTTTTTTTTCTGTAATGCTGGCATGGCTCATCCCGGCATGGTACATGGTAGGTAAGTAGCAAATATATGTTCAATAGCAGTTGTTAGGAATTTAATTAAATCCTGTACACCTCCAAATTTATAGGTAGATGTCCTGTATCCCAAGACATCAGAATGCCTTACTTGAAAACAGCAGCCGGAACTACAATGTAGTAAGCAAGGATGAGACTGCACCAGGACAGAGCTGGGCTGACACTCAACCTAAGTCAAGTCTTCACTGGAAGGCAGCATGGCAAGAAGACAGCAACGATGTAGAGGGATGCCAACGACTGCCAGCAGAAGCTGGGGTGCGGCTGGACAC
>NW_008341886.1:1334619-1347619 GCF_000622305.1 Nannospalax galili | reverse complement strand
TCTATATCTTCCAAAGTCCACCCCCCCACCCACACACACTAGAGTCCAGGCATTCTGTCATGTATGTTAAGTCCTATCTGGTCAAGCATTTCTATCCAGGTGTCCCTCAGTGCAAGTTCATCCACTAGAGTCTAGTCAGTCAATCTAGAGTCATACACTACCCTGAAGAAGATCTACTCTCCCTCACCCCACAGTAATCATTTGCCAATAGTTCCTTGGCTAAGGTTGGGGCCTGCTGCCCATTTCCCCCACTCCATGCTGGGTTTTTATCTGATTCAGTCAGCATGCATCTTGTGCATGCTGTCAACATTGCTGCAAGTTCACATGTGCAAGCTTCCAGTAGCCTGAAAGCCTGTTTCTGTATGTTTATGGCTCTTACAATCTTTCTGCTCCCTCTTCCAAAGTGGGCCCTGAGTGGTGGGCGGGTGGGGTTAATATAGGAGTCCTATCCAGGGACACACACTCTGCAGTCTCTTATTCTCTAAAACTTTGCCAGTTGCGGCCTTCTGTGTGCATCACACTCTGTTGTATGAGGACGTTTCGCTGGTGAGAGTTGAGGTCTTAAATAACTGTGTCAGTTTACATTAAGAGAAGAATGACCAGATGAACTAAATTAAGGGAAGAAAAATGAAATATAACTCTTTGAGAAGGAAACAAAACTGTGATAGGAACACTGCACCCTGGCATACCCCTAGAAAGCACAATAGGAGTGGCCACGTTGAGGCCATAAATCATGATTTTTCTAGTGACTAATGATGTGGAGAAGTATGATCAGAAACACAGGTGCATGGTGAGCCACTGCACACAATGTGAAGAATCTGAACTGCAAACCGGAAGTAGCACACGATTGCTTCTTTCCCATTTCTTCTTGAAAAACTTTGTAAATTTTTACATCACTTGTATGTGAGCCACTATAAAAGAAATCTTAATGGAAAAGTTAGAAACATCCCACATGTTGTCAGCTTCACAAAAATGAAGTATAATGGCATTTTTCAAACTCAAAGAACTGTCTTTCAAATTTTTATCTCAAGTTTGTCCAGCTGGTAGAGTTGCCGTGTTTGGAAGGGCTGATTAGACACACACGATGTAGAAGTAGATGGTGCACCCTATAAATAAGAATAATTCTGTCAACACATACAGAGCTACCTTCTGAATGAATTTCTTGTGGATGGCATTGTTAGGTAGCATGAAGAAAATCTTGTAATGGGGCAGGAGAGTTCGCTCAGTGGTTAAGAGCACTGGATGCTCTTGCAGAGGACCAGGGTTTGGTTCGCAGCACCCACATGGCAGCTCACAACAGCCCCTAATTCTAGTTTCAGGGGATTTTACACCTTCTTGCCTCCATGGGCATTGCATGACATGGGTGCGCTTAAATACATGCAGGTAATATACTCATACACAAAAAATAAAAATAGTAAATAAAACATTTTTAAAAGCCTGCCTTTAATCCCAACACTTGCAAGGCAGAGGCAGGCTGATCTCTGTGAGTTCAAGGCCAGCAGGGGCTACAGGGAGACCCTGTCTCAAAAAGACCAAAAAAAAAAAAAAATCTTGTAATAATAATTATGTTAAAAGCAGTCATTGTTTAGAACTCTATTTTATTTACTTAATGCTTATCATTAACATAATTTGGTATTAATGGAAATCAAAATTCTTTAGTAGTAAGAACTCTTCCATAGTTTTACACATATTTTTCACAGATTGACTCTCATACAAGACAAAATTTTATGCTCTATTTCTGCTTAAATTTCTTTAGGCAGAAATGAATTTTAAACTATCAAATTACTTCCTTATATTTAAGCACTGCTATGTTCTATAGGGAAAAAAAAACAACATTCTCCACTAAAGCATGTCATCCAAGAAAAAAAAAGACATCTTATTTGAATTATGTTTGCTATAGTTACCTAAGCTTGCATAACTCAGCTAAAAGAGCTTACATTTACAATAAGGCCATACTTAAAGATTTTTAAAAATTTTAATTATTATTTTTATTTTATGTATATGCATGTACTATCTGCATGTAGGTAAGTGCACCCGTGTCGTGCAATGCCCTTGGAGGTCAGAAGAGGCTGTCAGATCCTCTGGGACTGGAGTTTCGGACAGTTGTTAGCTGTCATGTGGGTGCTGGGATTTGAACCTGGGTCTTCTGCAAGAACAACCAGTGTTCTTAACCTCTGAGCCAGCTCTCCAGCCCCAAGATTTTAAAATTATATAATAAAGGAAACAGAAATACAGAATATTGACATTGTGTGCTTGATGATACTGGTTGCAGATGGTAAGTCACCAGCCACAGCATGAATTTGGGACCTGACAGGATGTAGATTTCTTGGAATTTATATCAGAGGATGACACAATTATGTTCCTGGTTTATTCACATAAGACAGATTTATCTTCTCCAGGCATTGTGATTTTCACTGGGAATGAACTCTCACAGGTGTCCTCGGCCAGTTCTTCCTTTATTTTATAGGAAATACGACTGTGCTAGTGCTAAAAACAACAGATGCCTGTCCCTGCTAAGCACACGCCCCATTAGCCTCACCCACATCGCTTCACGAGGCCATCCTGCTGATGACCCCAATCAGGATGATGCCCCTATGCCTAACACACATATTAACCTTATCCACACCCCTCCTGTGGCAGGCCCAGATGAGCCCCACACACTCCTGCTGAAATAGTCTACCTTGGATTCAGGGAGGCACCCACCCTGCTGGTTTCCTTTCAGTGTTTTCTCTGGTCCTATCTTTTCCCTCTTTCTGCGCTCCCTCTGATCTCTGAGTGCTGAAGTGTCTTAGTCCCATACCATGCCGTTCCTTACACTCTTTACCCGAGACATCTCTCCTACACTCAAAACTACAAGTTCCCACCTGCAAAGGCTCTGCCTGCTGAGAAGACACCACACAGGTGCAATGCATGTCACTGGAGTCATGACCCATGCGTACAGTCTGAATATTTCATCCTTTTGTCTAGGATTCACATCAGATCTAAACTAGACCAAATGAATTCTTAAGAAGCATCTGGAACCATAGGAAAAAACACAATCTTCCTAAAGCCACTCAACTCCTGCATTATGATGTGGGAGCTCCCATTAGGACACTTGCTACCAAGGAGCATGCTGAAGATGCATTTCATAAAGAAGAGAGAATTGTGAGATAGAAAAGGAGAAATAAACCCTGCTAAATAGAGAAAGGGACCAACTCAAACCTTTAGAGTTTTCACTTATAAGAGTCAGCAAGTTCCATATGTACTGATAATCTGGCTTAATTTTCTCATTCTTAAGAAAAGGAATTTCAACTAACCAGAAAAATGACTAAGGCAGTCAGCACCACTCCAGAGACACAGACTTGGCCTGATCTAGGGAAAGGCTTATGTTCACATTGTGTTTGCAAGGGAACTATTAGACCCCTGTTTATAGGTCCTAGACCTCTGGCTGGAGGTTCAGAGGACATGCCAGAGGCTGCAGGAGGCTTGTCATAGCCTTTAGCAAAATCTCCTAGAGAGAAAGCAATTTTGTGTCTAGAAACACTGAGCAATTGCAAGGAAAGAAAATGAATTTATGACTACAAGGGCACAACCTGCCCATGGCCAGAATGCAGTGAGCAGGAGCCACGCAGGGCAGAACAGGCCCATCAAGTCCAATGGTCACAGGGCTGCCCTGGAAGCCTATGCTTTAGAATACGCCAGACAGCTGAGAGGGATAAAAGGATAACAGTGAGTTAAGGTGATAACACACGTTTTCCCTTTGCACTGTCAGCCCAAAGGCAGAGCAGCATTGCGCAAAGGCCCTTCACTATACCCAAAACTCCAAGGCAGTGCAGAATATGAGTGAAAGAAAAAGTACGCTCAAGCTTTGTGGCACATTTAAAATGATGAACATATTTTATCTTGTAAAAATATAAATTCCCGAGATAAAAAAAAAATCCCAAGATAACAGATGGGTAATACAAAAGCTAGTAACAATCAATTTCTCATTTATATAGGAAGCATGAACTCATTTGCAGTATTTATGTCAAGTAAACAGCTTATGTCCTTGCGGAACACTAGTATCATTCCAACTCTATGTCTATAGTAAACCATTACATCAGCAGAGAACACTGCAATGGGGACTGAGAATGAAAACCCAGACATTATTATTGCAAAATGTGTATTTTTTAGAAAAACAATGGGAATACTTTGCTTCATATATTTTCAAACCCATTATGATACTGAGCAGCAAAAGAGATGAGCATACCCAGAACACCAAGCCAGGATCACAGTACGCTACTCACCCATTTGCATCTCACTAGCAAAAGGCAAATGCTCCTTATATGAAGTACATTGTACACTGTCCCAGGTAGAGTTCCTTATACTTCAAACCTAGCACCTATAAAGTAAACACAACTCTGAAGCTTCCACATTTGCTATGATAGATAATTCTATGAATCAACTTGGCTAGGTGATGGTACCCAGAATTTGGTCACAGACAAGTGTTGAGATCAGGTTGTACCTAGTCCTACATTACTCCATGTTTTGCAAAACAGTGGTTTTTCAAGCTGTATCTTGCCCTGAGAGACTCTATATGAAGCTTTTGATTCCACTTATAGGATAAATGATAATTCTGCATCTTGGTGGGCACATGGACAGCACCACCTGTCCAGCACCACCTACCTGGCATAGCAATAAATAACTTCTTCCTAAAAATTTAAAGGATATCACCCCATGAATAAAGAAAAGTTGGGACTATAGGAACACATGGGTATATTAACATCATATGAAGAAAGTCTGGCCTGGGAATTTACTGGACACATCACACTGAGTGAAGGATATAACTTCTTCTCCTTAAACTCATACAGAGGTAAATGCCTAACACTGTGATAGCGATGGTAGAATTGAACTGTCACACTGCCTAGTTTGTGTATTAAGGTTCCTACATGCAAAGAACTCCTAACTCTCCCACGGACTTTAGATCAGGTCAGTCCCTAACTACTGATGTAGCCTCCGCAAACTGCCCTCGATCTGTTCTCTTGTTTACCAATCTAGACCTGTCATCCATCCACTGGCCAATTAAATCATCTACAGCCAGTTATGTTCTTCAGTTCTACACCCTGCACAACATGGAGTCTCTACATCTCAACTATAATGCTGAAGCCTGGCTCTACAGCAGCAGCATCTCCAACATGCCAGCCTGGACCCGTCACCTGATTCCCTCAGAAACACTATGCATCTCTTTTGGGCCTCGTTGAAACTCCTCAAACTCTTCTGGATCCATGTTAAACCTTCCAAACATCTATAACATACATAGTAAATAAATGACGGATGGATGGAGAGATTGATGATAGATGATAGACAGACAGTAGATGATAGATAGATGCATAAATACATGCATAGACACATGCATAGATACATAGATAGGTGATAGATTTACTGCATGAGATATAGTATGTGATCTCAGAGTTAACATTAGCAATTAAGATTTGAGTAAAATTGCATTTGTCTGAAGAATCTATCAAGAAAAGTGGGACAAATTGGAAAATTGTTGGTAAAGCAACTGCTTTGTAAATTTATTGCTCATCAATAAATTTTGACATTGTAGAAAGACGCAAGCTTTTTCATCCTATGTTTCTAACAGAGTGGGTTTATAACAGGTGTTTGTGAATTTAGTTATTATTCACAATAAGCTACCTTTAATGTGCTGTGCTCATCCAATCAGGGAAAAGACAAAAGATAAGAGACAGAGGTATTCCATAGAAGAAGGACTTCTGCCTCGACATTATACTATAGACACCCTGGTGAACTCCCAGCCTACATGCAGTTTCAGACTTCAGATGTAACTTCAACTCTTACCTGAATTTTCATTCTGCCTTCTTGCCCTATAGATTTTGTACTTGCCAATTCCCATGGTTACATCAGTCAACTTAGAATAATGTTCACTCTCAGAATACACAGAATTAAATGTGTGTGTACATGTGCATGTGTATGCGTGTGTACAGAACATAGTCATACATTTTACTTTTATGTATGTACATGTGTTCCTTGTCTTTGGAGTTGATTCTTCTTATTAGAGATCTTTAAATGTCACTAAGCCATCTTGATTTAGTTCTACCATTGTGGTTTCAATGTGAAAGTTTTCCATGGGCCTATGGGATTGAACACTTGATCCCAGCTGGTGGCACTGTCCCAGAAGGTTGTGGAAACTTTCAAGGAGGAAGTGGGTCACTGGGGTGAGTCTTGAGATTTTCAAGCCAGGTCTTACTTCCTGTTCCTCCATGATCTGTAGCTAAAACCTGACCAGCTAGCCCTGTCCATGCTTTTCCCATCATGAAGGAACTGGAACTGTGAATCAGAATAAACCCTTCCCCTCTGAACCTGCTTCAGCAACACATAACTACCTTCCAAGAGAAGTCTGTATTCTCCATGGAAAGAAATGGCACAAGGTGATGGATCTTAGGTCTGTGTCCTCTGCCCACTGTGGGACGTCATGGGTAACTGACCTCATGCATTCCCCAGGTAACCTGGAGTGGTAGGCTTTCTGAGACTGTGGTTATCAATACAGTGCCTGTTGGTCATCCTACTGCTGGTCCCGGGGCCTGCCCACAGTACTGCTGTTCTTACTCTGACGCTCCATCAGCCCGCAGGAGAGTTTGTGTTGGGGCTTTTGCTTGGCCTCCTCCTGCTGCCAAGCCACCACCTCAGCAATGTGCTGCTCCGTCTGTGAGTTTTGGTAAAATAATATGTTTGTAAGGTGCTGCTGGCATAAGGAATCCCAAAAATGGTCTTGAGAGTCAAAAATCCGGTCAGAACAGGTGATTTATTTTTCAATCAATAGTAGACCATTTGGTTAGGACAAAGGACATCTGAATTTATTCCATGATTACCAGAAAGGGCAAGTAAAAGATTCTGATGATATTTCCAGTCAGTCAGACATGTTGGATTTTTTCTGCTACCTCAGGGTATCCATGACCCGCCTTCTGCTCTCTGCACATTTTGAATTAACTCCTTCTTCAGTCTTCCTCCTCCCTGGCCTTACACAATGGATCCATTGCCTATTCTCCCTGGCCAGATTTTTGTTGTCCTTCGTTATTTGAGATAGGGTTTCATGTCATCCAGGCTGGCCTTGAAGTTGCTGTGTAGCCTAGAATGATCTTGAACTTCTTATTCTCCTGTCTGTACCTCCCAAGTGCTAGGATTACATCTATGTGCCACACCACCTGGCTTTATACAGCACTGGGGATCGAACCCCGGGCTTTCTGCATGCCGAGCAAGCATTTTACCTCCTGAACTACATCCCCAGCTCATTGTGTATCAACCAGCAATTGCTAATTCCCCATCACAGGCTAGAGCCATATCTAGAACTTCCAAAATACCACAAGAATGTCAAAAGAAAATGAACAAAAAACACTCAGTGTGGGGGGTTGGAGAGATGGCTCAGTGGTTAAGAACACTGGTTGTTCTTGCAGAAGGTCTGGGTTCGAATGCCAGCACCCACATAGTAGTAAATCATGGGCTGGAGAGACGGCGCAAGGGTTAGAGCACTGCCTGCTTGTGCAGAGGACCCCAGTTCAACTCTCAGCACCCACATAGTAGCTAACAACTGTCTGTAACTCCAGTACCAGGGGATCCGACAGCCTCTTCTGATCTCCACAGGCATTGCATGACACAGTTGCACTTACCTACATGCAGGCAATACACGCACACACAAAAAATTAAAAAAACAAAATTAAATTAAAAAAACACTCAGTGTGAGAAAATGCATCATAAAACAAAGTTGATTATGAAAACACAAACAAGCCCAAGGATCTGGTGTGGTGACGTGTTTGTAATCCCAGCACTTGGGAAGTATAAGCAGGAAAATCAGAGGTACAAGGTCACCTTCAGCAACATTATGAGCAATAATGACCTTAAAGCCATCAGCCTGGGCTCCATGAAACTCAAAACAAAACCAACCCAAAACAATGAAAAGAAAACAGGGATCTTTTAAAAGTATGCTCAAAATAATCTTGACGAGTACCCACAATCCCACAATTCTCCTCTCTTGACTCTAAGTGAAAGTCTAAAGACAGTGACAAACATAGTAAGAATTAAAAAAAAAAAAAACTGAGAAAGATACTGTAAGAAGAGTCCTTTGAGCAAACACAGGATTCTTCTATGTGCACAATGAAAGCAAATTCTTTTAAGAATTTGTACTGTAAAATTTTTCCTGGTCATCAAAATGAGCCCCAGGGCAATCCAAGCAGTATCAAGTTCACACATGTACAGCTAGTGCAAAGATACTACACATATAAATTCCAAAAACTTAAATCTGGAAAACAATGTCTAGGATGTTGGAATTATTCAGAATTATAGCTACATTTTTAAAACATTATTAAACAAGAAAGAAATGTAGTAGAGAGCCAAAATGTGTGTATTTGAATTTTTGCTCATAGAAGACTCCGTTAATTATTTGTCAGAAAAGAAGAGGCACCTGGAAATGCACAGTGAGAAGCTATTGTGACAAGGAGTTTGCCCTTAACCCGTACACTTGAAGGCAGGAGAATCCCTAACCATCTCTGAGAATCTGTCGCTCTCCTTGAGTGTCTTTCTTGCTCTCTCTTCCAAAGTTTTTGATTTCCTCTTTCCTTTCAAACCTCTCCAAATAAAGAGATCATGTTCATACCTGGGGGAATTAAAGGCTCTCAAAATTGAAAGTGAACAAAAATCTACAAAGAGAATGTTTGCTCTCAACCTCTCCCTCTATCTCCCATTCTATGGAAAACTCCCTCCAACAACATTTTTTGTTGTTATCTCTTGACCCACACACAATTCTACTGCTACAGTTTCTGAGAAGCAGCCCTTTCGAAGCCCCTGGCCAATCCTGAGCCTTCTCCTTAATGTTCCAAGGCTCCAAAGCCCTGCAGCCCTTCTCGTGGTAAAGTCACTTCCTCATGGATATCGCACACCAGGGCACAGAAGTACCACAACCCCCTTGCTATGTACACTCCCGTCCTCAAAGATATCATGTAGTCTGGAAGATTTAAACATCATGTATATGCTAATGAATCTCTAGGTGTTGCCTACAGCTAGATCCAATTTCTGTATATACCTGCCTACTCCACATTGATGTCCTGGACTTGATGCCTGATAGCCTTCTGAACTCGAAAATATCATAAGTTGATTCATCTATCAGACCACCTCACTGACATTCATTTCCTCCTCAATGGGCGCCTATACTACCTCATGCAGCTTTAAATCATTCTGAACTTAGCCTTCTCTCCCATTCCATACCCAGTGCACCATGTGATTTAGTAGAGTCTACCATCCTGTTACACCCTACATGTGGTTGCCTATCTTACTGTCCCCTTCCAGTGTGAACCACCACCATTATTCACTTAAAATGCTGAAACAGTCTCTTAACAGGTTTTCCTGATCCCACCATTCCCTCTTCATCAAATCACAGAGTGATAGAAGGCTATGTCAGGTCATGCACTATTATTTCAAAACCTTCTGTGGACCACAAGGTCCTATAATATCTGGTTGTTCACTGGTTCCCTAAAGCATCCTCCTTACTGGTCTCCTCACGGCTAGGGCATCCAGAGTGCCAGTTCTAAGGCAGTTTAGGCACACTCCCATGTGTGACCCTGGGTCCCTAACATTCTCTGTGCCTGGAGAGCATTTCCACAGATGGGGAAAATTTCTTCAAATTCTTTATTTCTTAGGCATCGCCTCGACCTAATTATCTAGTATCATAGTCCCCTTTGCCTAAACTCTGTTTTTCCCAACCTTTCTCGTTTTATATTCAACAACACATATCAGTTTCTAATATACAATATAATCTAATGTCACTGTCACTCTCCCAACACCAAGCTGAAAACTACCCCAAAATGGATCACTGTGTTTGAATGACTAACATAGTCCAAGCAAGTCTAAGAGTTTTTGACTTAAGAAACTCAGCAAATGTGTTGCTCAAAAGAAGACAACACTAACCACTGTATCCGGTGATTGAAAAGTCTTTCCTAAAGGATGTAAGAGGTAAACATCACATCTGAAGGCAAACATCGGCTATACAGAGAACCCAGCAGCAACTCGGCAATGAAAGCCCACACCGAGCCTGGCCCCAGTTTACATAGGTTGACCTTGATGAATTTCTTTAACCTCCTTTGACAAAGTTCTTTATCTATAAAATCAAGACTTAGCGTTGTGGGTTTTGGTAATGCTTTTGTTTTGAAGGTTAGATATGGTGATGTATGTAAAAGTATACATTCAAAAAGGGAAGGCTGTCTGATGACGGCCCATTATTCCCTCCTGAACTTAGCCAGTTGTGATATGCTGTCACTTTTTATAAAGCAAGTGTTAAAAATATACTATTATTATAACGTGCAGGTGCATTCAAATCCCTAAATAAATCTTATTAAGCCACAATTCCTTAAAGAGTGATGGTTACTTGGGTTTTTCCATTCAAGCAGAAGAATGAGGTAGTGCCCATAGGGCAGCCTTCAAAAAGGGATTAATCGGAGCTGACAAAAGAATGTGTGGAAAACGCATCAACACTCAGGCTGAAATGAGGACAAAGCCAACTTGTTTTACCAAGGGAGACAAAAGAGATTTGTGAGGTATAAGAGTCACAGACCCAGACTAGAATCCTGGTTCATCTGCCCTTCTTGTGTGGATCACAGTGAACCAATGACCCAACCTCCCTTCATCTGAAAACGGGAGCACTCAATAGGACCATTGTGAGGACTGATGAGTGCCCACCTAGGAAACAAAATCTCTCTCCAACAACAGTTGTTTTGGACAGCTAAACATGGGAAAACATACACAATTTCAACGTCTGCATCTACCAGGTTAGAACATTTTTCCTTCCAATTAAATAAAGGTCAGTGAAAGGAGGTTGTACATAGGTAGAGAAAAACGAAGACAATCTAAAGTTGAGGAGGCTTATAAAATATATATGTGCCTTAAGTCTTTTTTTTTTTTCCTTTTTTAACTAAATTTTGTTTCCTAGAAGTCTTTTCATTGAAAAAAATTTTAATTGAACTTTTGTGATTTTCATACAGCATAATTTAATGGTATTTAGATCCCCCCCATCTGCACCTTCCCTTACTGCCCCTGCCCAATTTAATGTATTTAATGTATTCTAATAAACACACACACACACACACACACACACACGTGTGTGTGTATATATTTGAGAGAGAGAGAGAGAGAGAGAGAGAGAGAGAGAGAGAGAGAGTCAAATTTGGGTCCCCAAACATCCTTCGGTGTGGGTCCATCCAGTGGAGCCTAGTTAACCTATTACAAGTTTCATCCTTAAAAGAGACTGTCCCCTTCCTAACAGTTATCAGTTTCCAGTAGGTCCTCAGGTAGAGCTGGGGATGTCTATTCTGGGATTTTGTCTGGCTTGAGTACTCGCATGGGCTTTGTGCATGCTGTGACCACTACTGTGATTTCATATGAGTAACTTCCTAGCTGTCTGGAAAGCACTATTTCCTGTGGTCCTCCACCACCTCTGGCTCTTAAAATCTTTTCAAACTCTCTTCTGCAATGAGCCCTGAGCCTTTGGAGGCAGAAGTTTCGTATAGGTTCCAATTCAGGGATAATCATTCTGCAGTCTCTTATTTTCTACATGTTGTCCAGTTGTAGGTTTCTGTGTTAATCACCATCTGCTGCCTAAGGAAGCTTCTCTGGTGAGAGTTGAGAGATGCATTAATCTTTGTGTATAACAATAAATCATTAGATGTCACTTTAACACTGTATCTATTTAGCAGAATATGGCCTGCTACCCTATGGTCTGTGGCCTATCTAGCCACATGTAGGCCTGATATCAATGTCAGGTATGGACTCTGTCTTACGAAGTGGCTCTTAACAGCCAATTAGAAAGCAAGTGGTTACTCCCATAATATTCATGCCACTAGTAATATCCTGCCTGGCCAGCTGTTGGTAAAGTACGTAAGATTCACAGCTGGGTGAGGTTAACGATCACTTTTTTCTTCTGGTAGCATGTATAGCACCTTCCAGCAATATGAAGGCTAGCCAGTACAGATGAAGCTTTGAAGTGAGAATCAGCTTGATTTCCTCTTGTGTTTCTATGGCCCATGCATCTAATGTCTTCAACAATAGGGTCTTACAGTCAAGTATTTGTGGGTATCCAAAAGCAGGGCAATGGGCAATATTGTTTGAGGGTCTACAGGACCCCTGGTCAACAGCTTCAAAGAGGGTCTCAGTATGTAGTCAAGGCTGGTCTTAAACTCCCAATCTTTCTACCTCGACTTCCCAAATTCTGGAGCTGCAGGTATGATATAGCATGCCTGACTCTTCACAACATTTTAGATCATTGGATCATCTTTAGCTCACTCACAGAGGACTGCTCTCTGACTTAGCAACTTTGGGAACAAGTGGCCAGTGGGTCCTGGTCAGCCCAAACTGGGCTTTTCAAAGTGGAATTCTAGCACAGCCATAGCCATATCACTCAGCACTTTTCAAAGTGGAATTCTAGCACAGCCATAGCCATATCACTCAGCACTTTCTTAGGCTTCCCTATTCTTTTTGAAAATTAATTTTTATTGAATTTTATTTATTATTTTTTTATTTTTCTGTGTACATACATGTATGCACATGTGTGCATGATAGGGAGCATGCGTGTAGGTCAGAAGGCGACTAACGGGTGTCAGTTCTCTCCTTCCAACATGTGGGTCCTGGGTATTAAACTTAGGTTACCAAGCTTGGTGGTAATCTCCATTACCTGCTGAACTATCTTGACAGCCCTGAGATATACCCTTAAGCCTCACTCCAGAGAGGTGCTCAGCGATCTATGTTTTAACAAGCCTTGCTGATGAAGAGGACTGAGGCCAAAGTTTGAAGACCACTAAACTTGATGTCTTCCACTGTGAGAAAATGAAGTTATTTATAGAGAATTTGTCCTGAGTTTCCACTGCTTTACTAGTTATAAAGTAATACTGTGAGAAAACTTATTCGGGAAACATTGATTGAATAAATTATTCATTGAAAATATCACACAGGTTTGAGAGACTAGAGACTCTTCAACCCAACA
>NW_008341886.1:1276097-1334558 GCF_000622305.1 Nannospalax galili | reverse complement strand
GCCATTCCATAAACAGAGAAAGACAAATAAATTAAAAAAAACAAAAAAAAACAAAAAAAACAACTAACAAACATGGACAGTCCCCTGAGAATTTACAGTAGTATGAGGTACTCAGATGAATAAAAAATGTAAAAGCCAAATATAACTGCTGCTACAGGAAAGAAATTATATAACTTTTAGAAAACTAACAGCCAAACAGCAGTTCAAGTGGCACAGGGATGGAAAGTAAGTAGGAAGGAATACTTGGGAACTGAGACCTGGTCTGCGGCTTGAGTGCCATCCTAAGGAATTTGTTCTGTATTATTCTTAGTAGAAAGCTACTGAAGGTTTAGAGAAAACCCATATTTCTCTATATCCAGCAAACTCAGCTCAGGATGGAGTTACAGCAGCATTATGAACCTCAATGAAGAAGCTAGAGGTGCAAAAAATAAGCAACTTCCCAAAAAAGAGCTGAGAGGGATGAAAAGACATTGCAAATAGGAGTGTGAAGGAGCATCCAGGGTTATATCTCTGGAACGGATTACTGGACAAATGTAATATGATCCAGGATTCAAAATTAGAAATAATACACACCCACATCTACACATATGCAGACAGACACACTGACACTCATACACACACACTCACACCTCCCTTCAACATGCGGCATGTAATACAATTCATATGATCCTATGGTTAAATTTGAGTTATGTCTAATACTTCCAAGTGTGTACTTGGACTCAAACAAATTTAAGCTTCCTCTGATGCATAACTGGTACAGGAAATAAAACTAAAATTTCATCAGTTTAAAATGTCAAAAATCAACAAATTTTAAAAAATGAATTATATTTGAGGAGGAAGCATAAAAATTTACATCATGTTAAATAGCAGAGGTGATAAATATTACCACTGAAATCTACCCGATGACTTTATAGACATACACAGGTGCCAAGGATCCAAGTGCAACCGATTATGACTAGTAATAATCAGATACACACAGATTAGAGACGCATGTGCCAACATCTCAGTGTTAGTAGCAAAAATAATGAGTCTTTCTGTAAGAAACAGTATATTTTAAAATGAAATGGAGATCTTTTTCAAAGGTTAAAAATTCATTCAATTTTGTCTTACAGGGCTTATAGTGAGTTCAATAGTGTGTAACTGTATTAATTCAACAGCGAACCTAAAAATTTTATAGCCACTTTTGAAAGAGCTGTATCTTTGCTCTAGAAACTGTTGTTGAGTATGTTAAAGCTGTAATGAAATGCTTCTTCTAAAAAAAATAAAAAATAAAATAAAATAAATGTGAAGTCAATAAGGAAATACAATTACAAAAATATTTTTCATATTAAGTAAGACTGTTTATTAACATTGATCAAATCCCCACAGACCCTACATATATTGTTAAAATGTGTGTGCAGACATGTCACTATCCAGTGAGGAGATTAAAATGTGAATATTTAAATTTGCCAACATTCATGTCAGCCATACGTACTTTAAAACTCATTCTTATATGACTGACACCAGGACTGGATCTTTTTAAAAATTCTTTATTTAAAATTATGTGTATATAAGTATTGTTTTAAATTCATTTTATTTATCTTTAAGAATTTCATACATGGGTATTGTGTTTGCTTTATTTCCAATCCTCCAAGGCCCCACCAACTCTTACCATGTTTCCACAATTCCTCTCAATTCCTTGCCTTCTTCTTTGATTACTATTGTTACATATATACTTTTATAAATACACATACATACACATATAATGCACTGAGTCCATTTAGTGGTGCTTGTGCATACATGTTTTTAGGGTGGCCCACTTGGGATTCGATAACCTCTCAGGAGCTAGTCCCTAGAGAAAACTGATTTGCCTTCCTTCAGAATCCATTGATTACCTGTAGTGCCTCATCTTGAGGTGAAATTTCCCCCATCAATCTTGGCATGAAAACTTGTTTTGTCATTATGCAGATCTTGTTCAACTACCATCCTGTGGAGATTTCATTGGTATAACTTGCCTGTCGTGTCTAGAATGCATTAACCAGCAGAATGCATCTTGTCCCTCTGGCTCTTCCATTCTTTCTGCCCCTCTTCTGTGATGTTCCCTGAGCCTTAGGCATGCAAAGAGGTTGCACCGCAAATGTGTCTAAGTGACTGGACACCTCACAGTCATTTATTCTCTATATTTGATCAGTCATGGCACTTTGTAATAGTCTCCATCTGTTGCAAACGTAGTTTCTTTGGTGAGTGGTAAAAGACAAACTTGTCTGTAAATTTAATAATATGTATTTAGAATACAATAAGAATTTATGTAGGTCAAGAGAAGTGACAGAGTAGTTTCTTCTCTAGGGTTTATGACCTCTTCAGTCATGAGTATTTAACTGTGTTTACATCGCCATACATATAGTACTCATCTCCCATTGAGCAGGCCCTAAGTCAAATGAGATAGCAGTTGATTATCCCCAAGATAAAAGAGTCACTACTGCACCAAAAGAGATAATTTGCTGGGCCAGTCATTGCTGTGGTCTAGGCTTTACAGCTGGGTAGAACAATGTTTTGGTTTTCTCCCTCGGCAGCTTGTATATACAGTACCTTTTGATACTATGACAGTTAGTATTCCTGGAGGAGGTGCCAGGTCAATTCTAGCTGTGTCTGAAGTATGATGTGTCTTCAGAAATAGGGTCTTACCTTCAAGTTCTGTGAGGAAATCAAGGGCTGCAGCAATAGCCTGTGTTATTCTGGAAGTCTCTTGAAATACCCTGATCAACAACTCAAAGGGAGGTTTCCCTTGCCTAGCACTGTGATGTTTGTTATAATAGCCTTTAGCTATGCACACACACTCACACTTACATGTGTATTTAGATTTTTAATGTCCAATGTGCATACTAAACATTAAGCACACTGGTTTTCATATCTTGACTTTATGTACTCTCACATTATCCATTCAGAAGTGGTCCTCCTCATAGAAGAGAGTCTTAAATGGAGCTTGGGATGTGAAGGATGAGGCAACCACGGCTCAAGACATTTACAGTAGGAATGTGTTGCAGGTACAGAGGCCCTACATCAGACATTGATCTGGTTTGTGCGAGAATCAGAAATCAGTAATGCCGGGGTCATCCCTTGCAAACTGTAAAAAAGTGCCTAAGCTTTAAAAGATAGAAGGGACACAGAAGGGCTGGGAACGATCCTAAGCAGGAAGACAGCAGGCCTAATTACACCTGGCCATCAAGTTTACACTTGTTTTCTAATGAGACCCAGAAAAGCTCTTGACTCATAAGAGTGTCTATGAACATTGGAATCTGTAAGCAGCAGAGCTAATGTATATTAAAGGAGGCTAATGCACTTAGTGTCTTACTCAATAAATCTGAGTTGTGCATATTTGATCAGGGATTATACATGCAATAAAGAAAAAAATCTCAGTATAACAGAAGTTATATCTATCTGCTCTATGTTGGGTTTGAATAGAATAAAACATAATATATCATGATTTTAACACAGTTCTTCCAACAATAATGATAATATAAAAAGAATCTGACAAGGTCTTCTCAAGGCCCCAAATCCTGAAGGGACAAAGTATTTTTCAGAGAGAAAAATGTGTCGGCTCCTCAGGACTAGTTCTCAGGGGCTAGTACCAACACTGGGGTTCATCATGACATCTGTGTGGTGGTCAGACCCTCCAAGTGATTGCAGTAGAACTCAATCACAGATAGCTTGGCTCAACCAATCTACATAGCATTGTGTAAGTTACGTTATTTTGGGATTGCTCTTGCTTCTTTTTCACTCATTTCCATCTGGTTTTAAATTTGATTTCTCTAGTTGCCATGGTATCTGTAGAAAACTTCTTAAACATCTCCTATGACAGTGGACTCTATATATGTAACAACAAAAATAGGTGACACAACGTTTCCTTCATAGTGGTACCAATATAATGCACACAGCAACATTCCACTATTTGAAATGTAAATATCCAGTTGACAAGAATAGCATTAAAAATAGAAGACTAGATCAGAAGAAGAACTTCAAGTGTTTGTGAAATATGTGAACCAAGTATTTCTAGGTCACAATGTAAGCAATCATGCACCAATATCATCCTATGCTTTATATCTTACCTGTTAATACCACATCTAGTTTATTGATCTAAAGTGTTATCACAAGTTCAGCCTTAGCCCCAAAATGTTACATATTCTGGGCTTATCCACTAGCTCTTTTTTTTTTTTTTTTTTTTGGTCTTTTTGAGACAGGGTCTCCCTGTAGCCCCAGCTGGCCTGGAACTCACTAAGTAGACCAGGCTGGCCTTGAACTCACAGAGATCTGCCTGTCTCTGTCTCCTGAGAGCTGGGACTAAAGGTTTGTGCCACCATGCCCGGCTCCACTCCCTCTTTTATCAACTTAACCAAATAACAGAACAAAAGAAATAGCAAGAACATCAATGTAAATATCTTCTAATGTTTCAGTAGGCTTCTATATGTTGCCCCAGACTGAATATTTTTCTTTATTGGGTCATTAATATAAAAGCATCTATGATGATCAAGTTCAAGGCTGATTGTTGGAAACCTGGTGACCTTGGGCCCTCACTCCAAATTGGATGAAAAGTACCTCCTTCAGGCCTGTCAGCAAAGACACAGCTTAATCTCCCTCAAGTATAGAATCTTCCATTCCCTTCAACACTGGTGTCTCTTTCATATGAAAGATGGGATCAGTTCGTTTCTGAGTCATTATGAATTATCCATCTCACAGTGTTTTCTGCATGGGAAATGACACTATGTTTTCAGTAGTTAAGTTCCATAAAGCAACCTTCCTATAATAGATTTGGGAAAACAACAAAAAATACAATAAAAAACAGCAGCAATGATTAAAATATCTCTCCATCATTCACCAGCCTCAAGGACCATGATATTATTCTTACACTAAAACAAGGCCTTTCACAAGCTGGAACCTCCAGATCTCTACACAGACCTCACCCCATCACTCTCCCCTCGTCTTTCTATGCAGGGAACTGCCTCAGAGTATCTGCACACGCTTCCCCAGAACTTTCTTTTATTTTGTTCTTTCTCTAGACCCACTCCCAGTCCTCTTTAACACACACACACACACACACACACACACACACACACACACACCACTGGACATTAACCACTGCCTCAGTACTTTCTCCCAGAATCCTGCTTTCTTCCTTCTTAATTTTTTTTCATTAGTCAACATTCATTCATTTGTGTGTGACAATCTTCCACTCCATAAAACTGAGGACCTGAGAGATAGGTTCCAGGTCTACTTTCTCAGCCCTAAAATCTGCATCACTTAGAGTATAGTCACTGGGCAGGCCCTACCAGAGGTGGAATGACCACGTTTCCTATAACCCTTTGTCATTAATTTAAGGCATCATCATCACAAGAAAAAGATGCATAGTTTGATGTGTCAATCATAAGTCACAATCAAACTAAGTGTCTAAAATAGTTAAGGCTCAAATGGATTATGCAGCAGTAAAAATGTGAGAACTTAACTTTACCAGACAGTAAATATGAGGTAAAATTTGTTCAAATCCTGGACAGTGTACTCCAAGTTGTAGGTTTCTAATCTGCCACAAAATCCCAGTGTTTCATACTTTCCCTTCAACTTCTCATGAAAATGGAAAAATGAAGAAATACTACTAATAAAAATCGCCTGGGAAAATGCACAGCAGACCCCAATCTTATCTGAAGAAATATTGGCAAATGATTGCTGCTAGGTGAAGAAGAGATGATCTTCCTAAAACAAGGGACTCTGGAAAGGCTGACTAGACCTCAGTGGATGGACTAGCACTGGGGAACGGCTAGGGACACTGACAACCCAGTGGACCTTAACAGGGATGACAGAGTATCTGGGCTCCAATGGAGGGTGGGGGGAGGCTATGGGAGGGTGCCAGTGGGGATAGGGGTATAAAGATGATTAAGATTATTTGAGATGTTCTATATGGAACACACAAAAATTCAATCCAAAAATATTATACACAAAAATGAATAATTCAATAAAAAATTAAACAACAACAAAAAAGAATGAAAAATGGCTACTTCTGGTAAGGAATTCTTACTCTAAAATTTGTTTTCATAAGCTGTGTTCATATTTATTCTGCTTACTCACCCAGTGAAATCAACTAGCAGGTGATTTTACTAAGTATTATACACTATTGTAATATTACAGAATCTTTAGAGAAAATGAATGTGTATGATTATAATAATAACCAATAAAATTTTAGAACACAGTGGGGGCTGCTGGAGAGATGGCTCAGTGGTTAAGAGCACTGGCTGTTCTTGCAGAGGACCCAGGTGGCAGGTAGCAATCATCCATAATTTCAGTTCCAGGGAAATACAACATTCTCTTCTGACCTCCGTGGGCACTGCACAACAGCCACGGTGTGCACTTACACACATGCAGACAATACACTCATAACCATGAAATAAAAAAATGTTTTAAAAAATATTTAGAACAGGGATGCTTTGTAAGCAGGACTCCCTGGCCATAACGTCTTACCCTTCCTTCTTTTACTTTTCTTATTGATAAGCATTACATATACTAAAAAAGATAGAGTCCATTCTTCACTATAAACAACTTTTGGTTTTGTTGTTTGTTTATTTTTCTTATTTACCACTGTTACAACCACTGGCCACTTCCATGATCATATTAACAGGACAAGTCCCTTCTCAGTGAATTACAGCTCAGTAAAACAGCCGCTGTCTTAATGCCTTTGCATTTTGAAACATCTCAAATGACAAATGCTGTATAATTTTCACCCAGAGATTTGTAAGAAACTATCTGTAAGACCTACATGCTTTTAAGTTCATCTCTAAGCTTACCATTTTAGCAACGTATTTTAATTGGATTTTGTATAGTTATAGTTAAAATTATATAATATACAGGAGAAATATTCCAATCATAACATAGAGCAAAAGCAAAAACCACACACATACTTTTACTTTTTGTCAGAATCGCATTCTGTGGGAACTGAGGTACATGGGTTGTTTGTTTTCATACAAGTGCTATAATTTATCTTGTAATACATTCATAAAGAAGCCAAACCAGGTAATTTAGGTACCAATTAGAACCTGTAATTTTCCTTTATTCAGGCAATGACCCCAACCACTGTCATGTTGCACTTAAATACAGCAGTTCTTGAAGACAGCTGGCAAATCCCCATTACTTCAAGGTTTTATATACAATGTTCCAACCCTGTAAATACAATAAGTATAGAGCATGCACTACGTCTGCTGAAAATGTCAACACATTACAACTTCAGCACAATTTCTATCATGTCAGTACAACATAATTTGTTTTTATTGCAGAGGGTAAATAAAGACAATGCTTTTAGAAATCTCTGTTGCAAATCACAATCAAGTCACTATTTTTGGATAACAGAATTCTAAATGGTACTGGAATGTTTTTGTCATAGTCCTATAAACTGTAAACTGTAGGAAATGACTTTAACAAAAAGCAGCCCCTGACACATTCTGATATACACAGCCCTCTTTTATTTCTGCATAATATTTACATAACATTTAATTTCTGTATTTACATATAAGACTCTCTATATACTTCTATGCTGAGTCCCATTCATTCAGGCATTTGTACCCAAGTGTCCTCCAGTGCAAATGCGAAACGTGGACTTACCACATTATCCTATCACTTTGTACATTTTTTTTTACAATTAAAGTTACAGTTTTAACAATATGCAAAATATTACAGTAATTCAGGTTTTTTGGCATAATGATTACAGACTTGATAAATACATTTTATATCTCATAATAGCGATGAAGATTATACAAAAGCTATTAAAACAATTATAAGAATAAATTCAATTGAAACGTGGACTTTTTAAATGAGTCAAAAACCAAGGCTGTCACTCCGTCTCACCCCCCGATGCTCTGGACAGATTCTTGGTGACTTTGAACCCTAAACAGCCCTTGGACTGACCTTCTCCACCTCAACCCTGCAAACTCTGCTGCTCTGACAAAGGTCCTGACCTTGGGGAGGGGGAGGCGCCTGAGCCTCCTAGCTTTTCGCAAAGTAGCCCTATAGATACTGGTGGTCTGGAAATAAAGAGGTAATTCTGTGTGTACCCGCTCTTGCGAAATGTTCAAGAATTCTGTGTTAGTCTTAATGACAAAAAAAAAAAAAAATGAGCTTTGTATTCAGCACATCTATGATATGTTCTGTCATTCCAGGCGCTTGGTTGGGTGTTCTTGTGTGCTGTTTTCATCTGTGTATCACTGGCTGAGTTGTTACCATGTATGCTTGTCTGTCACCTGTTTAAATTGTCCATAAAATATTGTAAGGCTTTAAAGAGAAGCATCTGACAAACTTTGGAGACAAAACGCCAATTGCTTGGATGGAAACAACAGCCTGCCTCTTCTTTCTTCTTTAATTACTTAAAGCAATAAATCATCTGAGTTTAAAAATCATCATCATCATCATCACCATTATCATCATCATCCTGCTCCCACTGATGCACCTTGGTTGTCACTCCTCAGCCCGTCTGTCAGTGGGGCTTCTGTTTAACAAAGCTATCAGGACATTGCCTCTGGTTTAACTCCAATCCCCTTCCTTCCACTCATGAACCAACTTTTTCATTCTTAGGCTCTTGACAGCTCTCAAACTCTTTTATAGTTATTGTAAATCCATTCTGAATACATTTACAATGATACAAACAAGAGCTATATTAAATTGGACGTGAATGAAACAGAGAGAATATCATTTGGAAAAAACAGTTGAGGTAAAAATCCCTCTATACCCCATTCATAAAAACGGGCTAAAGCAACATATTAAGAGCATCTGGACATCAAGAAAGGAGGAGCAGAGCTCAGACTCAAGGTCTGCAGACTGTGCTGCTTGCTACTTCCGCAAGGTAGCCAAATCTCGTCTATCCTCTCATTTCCTTTAATCCTTGACATTATAACAATGGTTGCATATGTTTAAATTGCCTTCCTAATAAAGGTGCAAACTTTCTCCTTAAGAAAATATATCATACATTAAGATTAACCTGAATTCTCCACGGTTTCTACACACTGTTATGGAAAAAAAAAGTTCAATAATAAAACTGCTGATTGCCAAACCATTCCTGTTTTTTAGCATAAATGTTGTATCCTGAAAATACTTTTTCAAAACTTGAGGGATGTAGTCTCAAAGGAATTTATTCAGTGGGAATAAATTGAATGATGGGCCAGAAATCTCACACCAGGACCCCAAGCACAATGGGTTCCCCAGCTGAGAAACCAATTATTTTTGATTGGTGTAAGCATTACATGACAGATGCTACCAGGACCATAAAGTTATTAATAACTTCCCCAGTAAATCCAATTATTAAGATAATAGGTGCTTATAAATAAGATTCTTGGGCAGAGCAAGAAGAGAAAGGAGTTCCTTCTTTGTAATTCAAAATTTTACAAAAACAATCAGGTCTGAACCCTGGAAACTAAAGTTAGCAATTCCTAGGAAAATCTCAATGTGGTCTTATCAGCATAACATTGAAGCTGTTGATGGGCTTTGAAGCTATAGAAGGGCTTTGCTTCCTCTATATGGCGTGACTTCCATCTGAACTCTATTTTAGAATCATGTCATCATGTATTTGAATGTAACAGGACAGAGTATAACATACAATTAAAGATAATGTAAAATCAGGTTTGAGGAAAAAGGATGGTTATACAACCCCAAATTTTAGGATTCTCTCCAACAATTCTCTATGGAAGAGGCATGAGTATTTGAAATCAGCAGAGGTATACCTAGACTATAAGCATTCATTAAGCATTCTACTCCTTGTCTACCTGAAACAGAATTGAAATTTCTTTCAACAGATTCTGCTGTCCTACTGGCCCAGCACACCTCAGTCACAACCTGATCTTGCTTGTGTAGTGTACTGGATTGCCAACACCATTTATTCTTGGAGTACTCAGACCAGCTTTTCCATTTCCTAATTGTTCCTCGACTTATCTGCCTTCATCAATCACAGAAGACATTGCCCTCAAAGGAAAGGTAAGGTTCCAAGAGCCCATCCAAGCAACTCCACTATCAAGAACATTGGTGGACTTCCATTCCCTTCAGACAAAGGTTGCACTGACAGAAGCAAACAGCCATTTAGATGTAAAGTCCGACAAATGATAGTTTCCCTAGAAATTCATATTGAAGTTATTTAGCAAAAATCATTATTGCACTAGCAAAAATGTGGAAGTCACATAAAGCAAAGCAAAGCACAACTTTCCAAATAGGTGGAAAGTCTCTGACCATGATTCATGAAAAGTGTATACAATAACTTCATAGCTAAGGAAAGTTGAAATTTTAATGCCTACGTGTCACATTTCTTGCACAGAAAGATAAAAGCTCACCAGTCTCAGGCCCCATGTGACAGTCTGGCTTCAGGAATAAGCACTTATTTCTCTAATCTATGTTAAGGCATTAATTAATTAGATCATCATTTTCTATGTGGCTTTCCTGTGCATGACAAGATGCTAGAGACTTCCCAGGACCTTACAACCTGAGGTCAGTAGCAACCCTACTCTGTCATGGCCAATTGAGACAAGCAGAGAGTTTCAGCCAGTGCCTAGAGGGTCCTGGGAGAAAAATCATCCCCAGTTGAGAATCTACAGCAAACCACCAACCTGTCTACTCTAAAATGCATTGGTAAGAGAGTTTATTCATAGATATTCCTTTCAGGAAGATTACTGAATTACTCTGAAGTTCTCTGCATTCTCATTTTTTTGTGAGACCATTTGTCTCCCAAAGACAGGAAAAGATTTCAAAAGGACTCAAAATATCTTATTTGAGAAAGAAAGTATCAAGTCAAGAAGAATGGAAAAAGTGAGTGAGAGGTGCAGAGGAAGTAGAGGAGGAGTGGGCTGGATGTACTACCCAAAGCAAACTGGTCTCAGTCTGAAAAGGAAGGGGTAAGTCAAGCAGTCTCCAGAAGCTGGAATAGGCAAGAAATGGGTTTTCATCTGGAGCCTCTAGGAGCAGTCCAGCCTGGCTAGTGCCTCAGTTAAGGAGAGACCAAGATAGACTTCTAGTCTACAGAACTTTAAGAACTTAAGTATGGTAACTTTAGGCACTGTAATAGGGTGATTTGTTAGAGCAGCAACAGGGAACGGACACAGTCAGATAAAACCAACCCAGGTAAGCATGTGCAAGCTAACCATCAGAAATTAACAGACACTGCCCAGCAAAAAATGCTCAAACATCAATGGTCATAGAAATAATGGCATGGATTCTGGTCAACCATCCAAAAAATCAGGAGGTTGAAAATGGTATCTAAGATGCAAAAAAAGTTAAAAGAAATCCTCTCCAGGGCTCCACCAGTCGAATTAGCAGAGATTTTATATCTACAGTGTGCAGCACAGAACCTGGTATACATGGTAAATGCTGAATAAATCTTTACTGTGTATTTTCCCCTAGAAAACATGAAACTTTTCCCCCATGGAATTCTTTCTAGTGTTGCACTAATCACAGGCTACACTTCTGCTCATGCAAAATGCACAGGCAGAGAGCAAAGTCACGTGCTGCTGTGTGGCTCTTAGAATTCTTAGAATGATCGATAACTGTGTGCTGTGCTGTGTGGTCCTGATCAATACATGATTCCTGTCATCATGCACATACTACAAGTTGCTGCCTCTGTGACTCCTTATCAGGAGCAGTAGATAAGCTGGAATAATTTTTCTCGGTATCTGCAAGCACATCTATCATTTTGACAAATGCAGGACATGGCATTATACCTTCTGTTCCCAGCCTCATTTTAATAGTACAAGCCTGACTATAATACCACATGATTCTGATCCAAGCTTGTGATTTAATTCTTCCTGGACTGCCAAAGTATAATGACCTTTCCAATGATGTCCAGCTGGTTGGCCGAGGCAAAATGCACTGAAGCCAGGGACAGTTTCAACAAGTTGAGTTACTCCAGAGTACCATGAACTTGCTGAGGCTGCAGGGCTAATTTTATATCATATTAATTCTAGCCTGGAAAACTGCCCTTTGCTCAGACTTTGGACTCATTTCAGAGAAAATGTCCAATAATTACTTGAGGCAAGAAATAATTGCTGTTTTTGTTTTTATTTGGAGGAAGAAAATACAAAATCACAGAAAACATTGCAGGCTGAGAAGAACTTGTCAGATTATTATAATCAGCCAATCAGAACCTTAATGAGCTGTTTAAGATTTCCTCTCTCCCTTCAACATGAAGATGAGGGCGGCTCAGTCACTCTCACAGAAGACACGGGGGCTACTGTGTGAGCAGTCAGTGACCTTCATTTTCGAAATTATTGTGTATTAAAGCTGCAAACAGCTCAAAGAACCAGTCTCTCCTGCTGTTAGAATGAAAAAGTTAATTTTTAAAAATTCCTTAAACAATAACACTCATGCTTTACAAGACTTGTGAGGACCTTTACCAGTCAGAGACCTTGAATTTGAATGACCCAGACATTGAACCTGAAGCTTCCAGCAAATCTGGAAGAACTGGAAGAACTTTAACAGATTGTGCCAAACAATTTACCAATCAAAAAGCCAACTTCCACAAATGGCCAAGGTGTAGAGAATAAGAGACTGCAGCGTGCATGTCTCCAGGTAGGACTCCTATACTAAACCTCACCCACTCGTGGCTCAGGAACCATTCCAGAAGAGGGGCAGAAATGTAAGAGTCTGGGTTGAGGCTTTCAGGCCTCTGGGAACTTTGTCATATGAACTTGCAACAATGGTGACAGCATGCACAGACCCATGCAAACTCAATCAGACAAAAACCCAGGATAGAACTGGGGAAATGGGGAGCAGGCTCAAACCTTTGCCAAGGAACTACTGACAGGTGATTACTACTGAGTTAGAGCCAGTTAATCTTTTTTTCCAAATATTTTATTTATTATTTTTATTTTATGTGTATACATATATTGCTTGCATGTAGATAAGTGCACCCATGTTGTGCAATGCCTGCAGAGGACAGAAGAGGCTGTCGGATCCTCTGGAACTGCAGTTAGAAACAGTTGTTAGCAGCCATGTGGGTGCTGGGATTTGAACTGGGGTCTTCTGCAAAAACAGTCAGTGCTCTTAACCACTGAGCCATCTCTCCAGTTGATCTTCTTTAATAGACTGAGTCTAGATAGGCTGACTAGACTCCAGTGGATAAGCTTGCATAAGGGACATTTGGGTACAAAAGCTTGACTGAATAGGCTCTAACATATATAACAGAATGCATGAAATTCGGTGGGGGGTACTACAGGGAGTGCAAATGGGGTGAAGGTCTAAATATGATTAAGACTTATTGTATGGGATGCACAAAAATGCTATATAAATATACATAAAATTATTTTGGAAAAATCAAAATATACACAGCTCTCAATTTTACATTAAAAATAAAATATTTCCAAAACTTAAAAAAAAAAGCCAAATTATATTGTTACAGTAAAATTGTGTTTTAGTGAGCCAGGCCTGGTGACACAGGCCTTTAATCCAGCACTCAAGAGGCAGAGGCAGACAGATCTCTGTGAGTTCAAGGCCAGTCTAGTCTACATAGGGAGTTCCAGGCCAGCTGGAGCTACAGGGAAACCCTGTCTCAAAAAGACCCCCCAAAAAGTGTTTTAGTTAGAAAGGTAAAAATATGGGGCTGGAGAGATGCCTCAGCAGTTAAGAGCACTGGATGCTCTTGCAGAGGACCTGGATTTGATTCCCAGCACCCACATGATGACTAATAGCTGTTCAAAACGTCAGTTCCAGGGGACTCCAACACCCTCCATGGGCACTGCACGACATGGATGCACTTACACACATGCAGGCAATACACTCATACACATAAAAAAAGTGGTAAAATACATAAAATTTTGAAATACAACCTAAGCAGTGCTTGATACTGAATATGCCTCTCAGTGTCAGCATCCGAAGTGCCCTGGCATGTGCTCCCCAACCACAATGGATCTGGGTCCACATCTTCAGTTTCTCTCCATCACACAAGATGAGCCAGTGGCGGAGAAGAAGGAACACAAGAGCAGAGTCTGAATGTGGGGGCCTAGCTCTAGTGTCAATAGTGTGGGGTGCTGGCTCTAGGGTCAACCAATGTGGGGGGCTAGCTCTAGTGTCAATAGTGTGGGGGGCTAGCTCTAGCATCAATAGTGTGGGGTGCTAGCTCTAGCATCAATAGTGTGGGGGGCTAGCTCTAGTGTCAATAATGTGGGGGGTTAGCTCTAGTGTCAATAGTTTGGGGTGCTAGCTCTAGCATCAATAGTGTGGGGTGCTAGCTCTAGTATTAATAGTGTGGGGGGCGAGCTCTAGTGTCAATAGTGTGGAGTGCTAGCTCTAGTATCAATAGTGTGGGGGACTAGCTCTAGTGTCAGTAGTGTGGGGTGCTAGCTCTTGCATTAATAGTGGGGGGGGCTAGCTTTAGTGTCAATTGTGGGGGGGTGCTAGCTCTAGTATTAATAGTGTGGGGGGCGAGCTCTAGTGTCAATAGTGTGGAGTGCTAGCTCTAGTATCAATAGTGTGGGGGACTAGCTCTAGTGTCAGTAGTGTGGGGTGCTAGCTCTTGCATTAATAGTGGGGGGGGCTAGCTTTAGTGTCAATTGTGGGGGGGTGCTAGCTCTAGTATTAATAGTGTGGGGGGCGAGCTCTAGTGTCAATAGTGTGGAGTGCTAGCTCTAGTATCAATAGTGTGGGGGACTAGCTCTAGTGTCAGTAGTGTGGGGTGCTAGCTCTTGCATTAATAGTGGGGGGGGCTAGCTTTAGTGTCAATTGTGGGGGGGTGCTAGCTCTAGTATTAATAGTGTGGGGGGCGAGCTCTAGTGTCAATAGTGTGGAGTGCTAGCTCTAGTATCAATAGTGTGGGGGACTAGCTCTAGTGTCAGTAGTGTGGGGTGCTAGCTCTTGCATTAATAGTGGGGGGGGCTAGCTTTAGTGTCAATTGTGGGGGGGTGCTAGCTCTAGTATTAATAGTGTGGGGGGCGAGCTCTAGTGTCAATAGTGTGGAGTGCTAGCTCTAGTATCAATAGTGTGGGGGACTAGCTCTAGTGTCAGTAGTGTGGGGTGCTAGCTCTTGCATTAATAGTGGGGGGGGCTAGCTTTAGTGTCAATTGTGGGGGGGTGCTAGCTCTAGTATTAATAGTGTGGGGGGCGAGCTCTAGTGTCAATAGTGTGGAGTGCTAGCTCTAGTATCAATAGTGTGGGGGACTAGCTCTAGTGTCAGTAGTGTGGGGTGCTAGCTCTTGCATTAATAGTGGGGGGGGCTAGCTTTAGTGTCAATTGTGGGGGGGTGCTAGCTCTAGTATTAATAGTGTGGGGGGCGAGCTCTAGTGTCAATAGTGTGGAGTGCTAGCTCTAGTATCAATAGTGTGGGGGGCTAGCTCTAGTGTCAATAGTGTGGGGTGCTAGCTCTAGCATCAATAGTGTGGGGTGCTAGCTCTAGTATCAATAGTGTGGGGTGCTGGCTCTAGTGTCAATAGTGTGGGGTGCTAGCTTTAGTGTCAATAGTGTGGGGTGCTAGCTCTAGTGTCAGTAGTGTGGGGTGCTAGCTCTAGCATCAATAGTGTGGGGGGCTAGCTCTAGTGTCAATAGTGTGGGGTGCTAGCTCTAGCATCAATAGTGTGGGGGGCTAGCTCTAGTGTCAATAGTGTGGGGTGCTAGCTCTAGCATCAATAGTGGGGGGGGCTAGCTCTAGTGTCAATAGTGTGGGGTGCTAGCTCTAGCATCAATAGTGTGGGGGGCTAGCTCTAGTGTCAATAGTGTGGGGTGCTAGCTCTAGCATCAATAGTGGGGGGGGCTAGCTCTAGTGTCAATAGTGTGGGGTGCTAGCTCTAGCATCAATAGTGGGGGGGGCTAGCTCTAGTGTCAATAGTGTGGGGTGCTAGCTCTAGCATCAATAGTGGGGGGGGCTAGCTCTAGTGTCAATAGTGTGGGGTGCTAGCTCTAGCATCAATAGTGGGGGGGGCTAGCTCTAGTGTCAATAGTGTGGGGTGCTAGCTCTAGCATCAATAGTGGGGGGGGCTAGCTCTAGTGTCAATAGTGTGGGGTGCTAGCTCTAGCATCAATAGTGGGGGGGGCTAGCTCTAGTGTCAATAGTGTGGGGTGCTAGCTCTAGCATCAATAGTGGGGGGGGCTAGCTCTAGTGTCAATAGTGTGGGGTGCTAGCTCTAGCATCAATAGTGGGGGGGGCTAGCTCTAGTGTCAATAGTGTGGGGTGCTAGCTCTAGCATCAATAGTGGGGGGGGCTAGCTCTAGTGTCAATAGTGTGGGGTGCTAGCTCTAGCATCAATAGTGGGGGGGGCTAGCTCTAGTGTCAATAGTGTGGGGTGCTAGCTCTAGCATCAATAGTGTGGGGGGCTAGCTCTAGTGTCAATAGTGTGGGGTGCTAGCTCTAGCATCAATAGTGGGGGGGGCTAGCTCTAGTGTCAATAGTGTGGGGTGCTAGCTCTAGCATCAATAGTGGGGGGGGCTAGCTCTAGTGTCAATAGTGTGGGGGGCTAGCTCTAGCATCAATAGTGTGGGGGGCTAGCTCTAGTGTCAATAGTGTGGGGTGCTAGCTCTAGTGTCAACGGCTCCATGTGTCCTTTGACAGATCACTGCAGCCGCACGGCCAGCTTCAGCACAAAGACAAATTCTACACCATATGTCTACAGCCTCCTCTGCAGCTCCTATTCATGGGGGTTGAGGGGCTTTATGACCACGGTAGCCCACTTGGAGCTAGAGCTGGAGGGTTACCCCACTTGGTTAGGATGTCTTACAACTATTCCACATTCATATGGGCCTCAGGGTATTCTGATAAAGAACCTTAACAGTTTGAGTATCGTCTCACCTTCAAGTGAGTTTTCAAAAACCCATATAAATTAAATAAATCAGAATAACAGCCCTTGATACAAATAACCACATACTAAGAGGCAAGCAGATAATGAAGTTCATTTGTTATTCATAACTAACCAACTCAACAGCAGCAACAGAAAACATTCTAAGATGTTAAAGGAATTGAACAGATATGACAGTTAAAAAGGTATGGAAATGACCAAGAAGCAAGTGAAGATAATTCTTGATAGCTTAAGCTACCAAGGAAATATAAATCAAAGCCAGGATGAAATACCACTCCTAACCTATTAGAATGGATGTAATTTTTAAAATGAAAAACTCAGGGCTGGAGAGATGGCTCAGCAGCGGTTAAAAGCACTGATTGCTCTTGCAGAGGACCCAGGTTCGATTCCCAGCACCCACACGGCAGCTACAAACTGTCCTTAACGCCAATTCCAGGGGAACCTGAAGCCCTCTTCTAACCTCCACGGCATTACACAACATGGGTGCACTCACATACATGCAGGCAATAAAATAATGAAAATAATAAATATTTTAAAAAATAAAATGAAAAACTAAGGGCAGGTGAGAATGTGGAGGAATTTTATGTTTCATGCATTTCTTATGGAATGTAGGAAACTAGTCTGGAGGTTCCTAAGTTATACAGAACTGTAACATGATCAACTGGATTCATCCAGAAAGGAAATGGAAATGGACTCAGATACTTATACACCAAGGAGAAAAGCAGAATGATTTGCTATAGCCAAAAGGTAGAGGCAACTCAAACGTCCGCTGGTAGAATGACAGATAAACAAAACACAATGAGTTTGTGTACATATTTATAGACATCACTCATTCATAAAAAGGATTTAATTCTAACACATATCAGAATGTATTTGAACACTGGAAGCCTGGTGCCACATGAAGTATGTGAGATAAAAGACAATGGTGGGTTACTCTACATATGTTACATACTTAGAACAAGTTGTAGATAGTGTATAGAATGTTTTACAAGGATCAGGAACGGTGGAAGAGGATGTGTAGCAAGCTCCCCAAATAACACAAGCTACTACCACAACCCTTGATTCCCTCCCAGAACGTGAAGGAAAGCTCCTATGGCTAGAGACAAACCACACTTTGGACACAGAACATGGAGCAATCAAGCTGAAAATAACCTGGAAGCCTCTGCCCTAAAAACTAGCTCTCAAGGTATCAGAGGATACTATGCCAGCTACAGGGGGGAAAACCAACCAATGGTTCAACCCAACTATAAAGTCTAATAAACAGTGATGACTGGTCTAGCAAACTATCAGTAGTGGCACTTTTATCTTGGGGATAGTCAACAACTGTCTAGTTGGCCCACTCAATGGGAAGGAAGTCATGTGTGGTAGAAATACATATGGCTGGAGAGATCAAAGGCCTAAAGAAAAACCTACTTTTGTCACATTCCTAAACAAAAATAATTGCTTACTGTATTCTAAATATATATCCTTTATTTACAGTCAAGTGTGCCTCTCACCACTCATCAAAAAAGCGTCTTTCTGAAACAGATGGAGACATTA
This sequence comes from Nannospalax galili, assembly GCF_000622305.1. Classification (NCBI taxonomy): domain Eukaryota; kingdom Metazoa; phylum Chordata; class Mammalia; order Rodentia; family Spalacidae; genus Nannospalax; species Nannospalax galili. The sequence goes on along the minus strand of NW_008341886.1, from coordinate 1,316,256 downwards.
CAGAGTTCTACAACTGGTAAAATGCAGAGAATAAGTGTCTATGAGATTCCCAGCCTTAAGTGACACATCTGCAATGCAATCTCTACACCTAAGGGTCATGGAACATGGTGGAACAGGGATCAGAGAGAATATTAATGTACCTCTCAACCAGTAAAGCTTCCTCATACAACAAATGGCGATTAACCCAGAAATCCACAACTGGTCAAAGTGCAGAGAATAAGTGACTGCCGAGTGCTTGTCCATGGGTAGAACAACTATATCAAACCTCTACCACCCAGAGTTCAGGGATCAATGCAGAAGAGGGGGCGGAAAGGCTGTAAGAGCAAGGGGTAGTGGAAAAGGAAACCTAGTTTTCAGGCGACTGGGAAGTTAGTCATATAAACTTACAGCAACAGTGACAGCATGCACAAGACCCATGCAAACTCAAACCGGACAAAAAACCCAACCCAGAACTGGGGAAAAGGGTAAGAAGCCCCAGACTTTGCTTAGGAACTATAGGCAGCCGAAGACTGCTGAGAGAGGAAAAGCTGGTTCTATGTGCGGGAGTGATGCTAGGTAGGCTGACCAGGCTCCAGTGGATGAACTCACACTGAAGGACATTTTGGGACACAAACTTGGCTCTATAGACCTTAACATGTATGACAGAATGCATGAAATCTGGTGCTAGATCTATGAGGAGGTGAAGATAGGGGAGTGGGTCTAAATATGATCAAGATGTATGAAATTTACAAAAGTTCAATAAAAAATAGATGATGAAAAAAAAAAAAAACAACGCAAAACAATGTTCTGGAAATCAACAGTGACCACGGCTATAGATGTTGCAAATACATGCAATGCCACGGAAACATACTTAAAAATTATTAAATAAGTGAAATTTGCATTAGGTGCATTTAACCAAAATTTTAAAATGTATTTCTAAAAACATTTTTATTTATTCTTTGAGAATTTCATAAATATATATAATGAATTTTGATCATGTTCATTCCACTCCTCCTTAAACTATTCCTGGATCCCCCCCAGGCCATCGTTACCTTTTCATGTTTTTATGTCCTTTTATTTTTTATAACCCAGTAAGCTTCAGTAGTGTTGTGCATGAGTGTTGGGCCATCTACTGAAACAGGGGTCACCAAATCCCTCAAGAAAATCAACTCTTCCTCTCCCCAGTAACTGTTAACTGCCAACAGCTCCCTAGCTAGGGGTGGGCCACATGGACTCTTCCCCCACCATGCTGCAGTGTTGACTGGCCGGATCTTGTACAGGTCAACCACAGGCAACCCCAGCTGCTGTGAGGTCACAAGTGCAACATGTTTGTCATGTCCAGAAGATACTGTCTCACAGCAGTCCTCCCAAGCAGTGGCTCTTACAATCTTTCCTTCCTCTTTTCCTTGATGGTCCCTGAGCCTTGAGGAGGAAGGTCTGATATGTGCCATTCATAGTTGAGCACTCCACAGTTACTTACTTTCTGTCCTTTGACCAGTTGTGAGTATCTGTATTAACCTCCTTCTACTGCAAAATGAAGGTTCTCTGATGAGGATTAGAAACAACATCAATCTATGAGTAAAGAGATAAGCATTTAGAAAACAGTTTGATACTATGTCCATTAAAAAAAAATAATAGCAGTAGATTCTCCCCTAAAGCCCAGGAGCTCCCAAGCCACGGGTTCATGGTCACAGTACCAGGCGTGAGTGTCCTTTCTGGGAGCTGTTCTGAAATCTGATCTGAACGTTCATGCCACTACTGCACCTATGAGTACATCTTGCCAGACCAGTGTTACTGTAGCTCACAGGGTTCACAGTTGGGTAAGACATCTTTTAAAAAGGCATTTTTTCCAAAGTCATAGGCTAGAGGGTGAAGAAACAGATCAAGTTAGATAAATACAGTGTACTTCTTTTTCCAGTGCCAAACTGGGAACACTGAGGTGCGAAAAATTATCAAGGAGAAAACAAGAAAGCAAGAACTAGCCTCATTCTCCAGACATAGTCACCAGTTGGTATTAGCATAGAAGTATCAAAACGCCTGTACCATGGGAAGACTAGGGAAGCCTCCATGGGGCATGATGACCACTGAGTAGACGGGGCCTGTAGAATGATTGGGGTGGGAAGTGGTCACACTGCAGTAGGTTGCACTCGGGCTCACAGCCTATTGGTGAGGTCACAGCAAACTTCTGCAGGACTCAGGATCCAGTAAAGGACCTTTTCATCTGCATCAGTAATTCAAAGAGATGGGTAGCCACACCTACAGATATCACTGGAGGTAACAACTAGAAATTAGGACATAATGCCTAGTAGGTTAGAGGCTGTGTATATTGATAAAAATCCTACAGTGCAAAGGACAACTCAGACGTAATCAAATGCAGTGTCAACAGGACTGAGGTGGACAAACCCTAAGCTACATGAAGACCAGACTCTGCACACTCATTCATTCAGTTAAAACAGAACACCGAGGACACTGTCACCAAGCCACACAGTCAGAAGCAGCAGCTTATGAGAAACATGGTTCTGCAAAATCTCTGACATAAATAGGCTTGGTGATAAATGGAAGATGCTCTTTTGGCTCAATCCTCTGCAAAAACTGCTAATAATGTTTCCAGTGCCAGGTTGAATTCTGCAGGACACAACAAGAATCCTGTGACCTCCACATCTCCAGTATGGCTGAGCATCTTCTGTCTGCTGCTACCACTGTGCCCACTCAGTTACCACAGACCACCAGCTCATGAACAAGTTCCTACAGGAGCTTAGTTCCTAGAGGGAAACTCCACCAAATCTAACAGTCAGGATTTACATACTAATCAAACACGTGACAGCAATTTGCAGGAAGAGAACCTGGGGTCAAGACTCACAATAAAGCTTCTGTAATTGGCTGAATCCGAGGCAATCTCCAACATATGAAGACCTAACCCCCAATGGGATCCCATTTGGACATGGAGCCTTGGGAGCAACTGGACTTAGAGGCAGATGAACTCCTCATCAGTGGGATTCAGGCCCTTATGAGAAGAGGTCAGTTAGCCTGCTGTCCACCATATAGCAACATAATGAGAAACCAGCCCACTGCAATCCAAATGGGGCATCACTAAAACCCACCTGTGCCAGAACCCTGAGCTTTGATTTACAAATTCTCGAACTGTGGTAACTAGTTTTTCTGCTTTGAAGCCATCCAATCTATCGTAGTTTTTACCCAAATTAAGTCAGATTGCGTATGAGCCATCTCTCCCGCTTATATGACATGATCTGAAAATGACACAGAGGCAACAGATTTCTTAGGTTCTCTATGTCTCAGGCTCCTTGTCTCTGACACAAGAGGACCTAAATCAGTCAGCATGGGGTCTCAAACAGTTAATGTTTGTGAAGGGCTCAGAACACTTTGCACAATAGAGAGAGTTTTGCATGTGTATTTATACAGCTAAGACTGCAAGTAGCACTTATGATTGGAGGCAGTCAACTTTGCCATTTAGGGAGGAATAAAGTGAGCTGCAGCAAAATTGAGTGTTATACTCCAAGTTATTAAAAATTAAATGGTTTAAAATGGAAGCACTGGGAAGCTGGAAAACGGACCTCAAATACCAAAAAGTGTTCTTGACAAGAGAAAGAAAAAAGTCAGTCTGGAAAACTGAGAGGAGGAAATCTTTTAACATTGTATTGTTATGCGATCGTTATAAAAGACAAATATTACATATAATATTTAAATAGAGATAAGCCCACAATAATTTAAAATATTCTAAGACTGCTCAATGTCACAAAAATACTCCAAGATTTATGGCCAAATATAGTCTGTTCTCAAGCTCACACATTGAGTGGATATGAAGCTATAAAGTAACGAGTCGGAACTATGTTTATCACGTGACCTGGAGTGTTTTTGCTTTCATGTACAGTAAGGTTTACACTCAATGCATTTAGGAAGTGCACCTTCTTGTATTCAGGGGGGTACCTGTGAGAAATTTCCCCTTTTTGACTCCTGTATGGAACCTCACCCACCACAGCTCAGGCACCATTGCAGAAGAGGAGGCAGAAAGACTGTAAGAGCCAGGGCTGGTTCATGAACGTATGAGGTAGAGGTTTCCAGGCCAATGGAGGCTAGCTCATGTGTGCACATGGCAGCGGTGAGGGTGAGCGTGACTTGCATATGACCACAGGATGGGCCGACTAGACTCCAGTGGACACATTTATACTGAAGGACATTTGGGTACAAACACCTGAATGAATAGGTCTCAGCATGTATGGCAGAGTGCATAGGGTTTGGTGGGGGAGGAGGAGGTATGGATCGGGGGTTTGGATATGAGTGGGAAATATTGTATGAAATTTTAAAAGCTCAATCAAGAAATAATAAATGCAAAAAATTAATGTTATGGGCCTGGAAAGGTGGCTCAGAGGTTAAGAGCACTGGCTGCTCAAGCAGTGGACCTGGGTTTGAGTCCCAGCACCCTCCCCTGAAAAAAAAGAAATTGTCCCTTTTTGTGCTCCTTTAGAACTAATGAATGTTTAATTATTCTCTCTCTCCTCTTTTTTTTTTTTTTCTTTTTTTTTGGTCTTTTCAAGACAGGGTCTCATAGCCCCAGCTGGCCTGGAACTCACTATGTAGTAGGCTGGCCCCTTGAACTCACAGAGATCCACCTGCCTCTGTCTCCCAAGTCCTGGAACTAAAGGCATGTGCCACCATACCGGGTTTATTCACTCTCTTTTTAAATAAGAATTGTGGTAAAAACTTAAAATATTTCAAAGCTGAGTTTTCCTGTTAACACAACCATTCCAAAGAAACCTGCTTGTACTCCTTAAGAGTTTTAATTTATCTCTAAATGATTGTTAAATATTCAGTTCCTCTTTGTGATGTTGTCTGTAGTAACTTAAACTACAGAGTGTTTCAACACTCAGTGTGACATTCCAGACTTGTGAAAAGAAGACAAAATTACAGGAGAAAGTTTTTGTTTGGCAGATTTGGGGGATTAAAAGTAGTATGGTTTAGGGGCCTAGAGTGATGGCTCAGCAGTTAAGAACACTGGTTGTTCTTGCAGAAGACCCAGGTTTGAATCTCAGCACCCACATGGCAGCTAACAACTGTCTGTAACTCTAGTTCCAGGGGCTCTGACAGCCTCTTCTGACCTCCGCGGGCACTGCACGACATGAGTGCACTTAGGTACATGCAGGCAGTACATGCATACATATAAAATAAAAATAAAAATAATTTTTTTTTAAAGTAGTATGGTTTGGTTTGATACTTTCTGGATATTTCAGAAAATCTATTATTCCAAAATTGTTTTTCAACATATTTGTCTAAAGCTCCTATGTAAACACACACACCAAAATGCAGAAGGAGGTTTGTTTCTAGTATACAAAATGGCGTGTCTAAGATGAAGAATTTAAAAAGGCAAGCAATTGTGATTCTTTCTGAAATGTAAGACTCCAGAATGAAAGATGAAAATATCATGTTGTACCAATCAAAAAGGGTTGAACGATGGGTCATCTACAATTTAGTGAACATAGTAAATATGCAGAAATTCATTCTGGGAGAAAAGAGGCTGCTTGTCAGTATTTATCTTCCAAGGTAAACAGTCACAAAAAGATTTTTTATTGGATTTTTGTGTATTTTATACAGAACATCTCAATCAATCTTAATCATCTTTATACCCCCTTCCCCACCAGCACCCTCCCATGCCCACCCACTGGAATGCATACATTCTGTCATTTGTGTTAAGGCCTACTGTGTCAAGTTAGTGTCCAAATAATACATCAATGACCAACACAGCATAGAACATTGGTGAAATAGTGGCACTTTTATTTGGGGGGCAATCAACAACTACCTAAGTGGACTAAAAGCCCAGTCAATGGGAGGAAACTCAAGTGTGAGCCTATAAACACAGCCAAATACACATGGCTGGAAAGATCATAGACCTTAAAGAAAACACCAAGACTGTCACATCCCTAGATTAATATAATTTCTTACTATGTGAAAAATATGTATCCTTATATTTACAGACAAATATCCCAGTCACCACTCATCAAAGAAGCCTGTTTTATACCAGACGGAGACTATTACAGACTTCTACAATTGGTCACACATAGACATTGTCTGTGAATTACTCAAATCTAAGTGGCACATCTATAATGCAACCTCTATATCTAAGGTTCATGGAACATAGAACAAGGGGTAAAGAGAACACTAATGAATCTCTCAATTCTTGTTAATGAAGCTTGCTCATGCAACAGAGGGCCTGAAACACAAAAAGTCACAAATGGACAAAGTGTAAGGTTTAAGAGTAGAACCTGAGAGAGAAGAACAGTAAGAGACAGGTGTTACTAAGGGAGAAATGGATAAAATGGGGGTATTTAAATGGGAGGGGGAGGGAGGTTATACAAGAAATTTTAGGGATAAGGGGGAAGAAGGAGTTCAAGAGAGGTGGGGCCATAGGGGTTTGGTATTATCAAGAGAGAAATGGGGAAAATGGGGGCAGTTTAAATGGGGAAACCATAGTGGAAGGGTTAGACAGTGAGAGGGAGAGATAAATAATGCCTAGCTAGTTAAAAAATAAAAAAATCACAGAGAGAAATCATATTAGTCCAATGACCTAATGACAAATTACACATACAATATCTCTACATGAGTCCATGTGTATAGCTAGAGGCTACAGAACAAGAAACAGTGCCAGAGAGGAGAAACCTTCCTGTGAGTTGTTGGCCAGGGTGGTCCAAGAGACTCCCAAAATTACACAGGCTATTGCCACAGGCCTTGATGGCCTCCCAGAACTTGAAGGTAAGACCCTACTGCTTAAGACAGAACATACTTCAGACACAGGATTTGGAGCAATAGAGCTGCAACTGACCTGCAACCACTTCCCCTGAAGGCAGCTCTCATAGCTTTGGAGAGCACTGTGAAGTCGCTAAGGGACAACATCAATTGATGGTCCAACAAAAAGCTTCTTTTTTTCAAATTGATAGTTTCTGAGTTTACCACTTTAAAACAACTTCAAAATCAATATAATTATACAGTATAGAAGACACTTCTTCCTGAACCAGTTAAGAAATACGAGGAGTTTTAAACACGGCATTCACTTTGTGACTGAAGGAACTGAATCAACAACTTGATCTGGAAGTCAAAACACACATTCCGCTGCTTTCCTTTTAAATGAAACCTTTTCCTTTTGAATGAAACCCCTTAAATTGAGGAAGGGGCTAGAACAAAGCCTCCCCACTACAACACCTGTCCAACACAGAAGTGACCAGAGGGAAATGCGCAACTCCATAGCAACTCCAAGGCAGCTTAGCACAAAGTTCTGATCTTCAACTCAACTGTTCAATACGATAGGACCAATAGGAGTAACACCCCCATCACTGTCAGGATAAAAGCCCAATAAATGCTCCTTATCTAGAGTTTCTCTTCCTCTGGTTTCAGTTACCACTAATCAACTGAAATTAACAGAAATTAACAATTTACAAGTTTGAAAGTGCACATTTTTCTGCCAAGCATGATGAGAATTGGTGTCACATTCCTTCATCTCTTCCAAGATATGAATCATCCCTCTGTTAGAGCACCCCTGCTGGGTATCCTACTTACCTCACAACCCCTTAGTTCTCAGATACTTAAGATTCAGTATCATCCTCAGTTGTGGGTATCTACTGGTGGTCTTGGAACATAGCCTCTGCAGAGAAGGATGTTATGATGGTAATAGAAGGGAGCTACCTGCCTTGGACTGGAGATGTAGAAATGGAGCACCCTCCCAACATTATTTCCTGTCCTGCTAAGTCAACATGACAGTACAATGGAGCACTTTCACAGACTCTTTTAGGAAAAAGGAAACTTAGGAATTCAATAACAAAACCCTACAGCTCGATCCCTCTCCCATTATGTGAAAATAGCAAGTTTTAATAATAAAGAATTTAATTCTGATCTACATTAAACACTTCCTAACCATCACAGTGCACAAAAACACAGCAGCAGGATTAAGTATCATAAAGCTACAGAGATGTAGTAATATTTAATTCAGGAAATTAGTGCCATAGTCTGTAAGCCTGTACTAATGCAAAGCAAATCCTATTATTAGTTGCAAAGGAAAAGATAACCTATAAATATAGCTTTAAAACAGACATGAAACTACATACATGTAGTAGTGATTAATTTGAACATTAAAAACACAATGAGAATTACTATTTAAGTCCAAATTAGTTTGCACAGATGAAAAAAAAAACACAAGATCTTCACTTCGGTGGATAACATAATTTTTTTTTTTTTTTTAAATAAAGGCACAAAGCCTAGGTAGTGATGGTTACCTCTTTCCCCATCCTCCTCAGGAGCTGCTAGCCCTCAGGGTGTGGTGGCCTGGCACCTGGTTTGAGCCATGTGGAGCTGGGCTCCAGGCCCTGGACTCTGAACCTGTGACCCCTCGCTGTGTGTGGGACTTTGTTCCTCCTGGGGGCATTGGACCCCCTCCTCTTCTTCTTTTAGGGGTAACTTCATTTGTTTTCTCCAGCTGCCTCTCCCTCCAATTTTCCTGTTTTAAGCTGAATGGCACAAAATTGTTTTCCTCAACATGGAGATTCCTGTATGGAGAGAATCAATTTCTATATTTGCAATAAATTTTTTATTTAAATTAAAACAAAACAAAACAAAAAAAACCCCACAAAGCCTTTATTCCTTTACAAAGATTTCCAAATTGTTGAATCATTCTGGTAGAAACCTATATTTGTCTGAGTTTAAAACAGTAGACTCAGACTAGCTATTAGTCTATTCTTGCATTCAGTTCTTCAACTTTGAAAATACTTCCTTTACCCACAGCCTCAGTTCTTGCTTCCTAATTCCCTAAATCCCAGTGGGAGTTGTGCAAGTACTTTGCTGCTTGTAGTTGACAGCCTTAGAATGCATACAGTCATCCAAAACTTGAGTCTCTGAAAAGAAGATGAAGACAGAAAGCATTTTGGCGTCTGGGATCAGTGACTAAGGTGGCCTGAATGCACCCCAATCCCCCAATTCAAATGATGATGCTCTAACTCCCACTGTGATGGTACTGACAGGGCCTTTGGAGGGAAATCAGGTTTACATGAGTTTAGGAGGTGGGGCCCTTGGGTTCGGGTTACATCCTTGTCAGAGAGAAGAGACACTAGGATGTACTGTCATATCTTTCTACAGCAGCCCCAGCTGACTAGCACAATGATGACACATTCTAGATCTTACTAAGAGACAAGACCTCACGACACTTTCAATCCATGAACACAAGCAATAAGGCAGTTAAAGTCCTCACCAAATGCTGGTTCTCTGACAAAGTTGTACTTGCATCCACAAAGTCTTAAAAGGAACATCCTTGGTGAGAGATGAAATAAACCAAACAGTGAGAAAGTCTATACATTCTACATCTTCCTGTCATAATTTACATCTCTGAATGATGCTTATTTATGGAACACTCAGCCAGATGTTATCCACACAAGACAAGATGCTTTGCTTCCTCACACTCACTTGACAGAGTGAGTAGGTCATATCACATTATGATTTTAGATAGAATATAGTTAGATAATAGGAAGTAGGTAGATAGATAAAATACAAAACTGATGATATATGTAATATGTAATTTCTCAACAAGATGGCTCATTACATATGTATTCATAGGAAAATCCATCTAAAAATTTACAATTTTAATGTTTAATCAGAGTTAAAAATCATATTCATAGCCAGGCATGGTGGCGCACGCCTTTAATCCCAGCACTCTGAAAGCAGAGGCAGGCGGATCTTTGGGAGTTCAAGGCCAGTCTGGTCTACATAGTGAGTTCCAGGACAGCTGGGGCTACAGGGAGACCCTGTCTCAAAAAGACCAAAAAATTTAAAAAAAGTCATATTCATGGGGCTGGAGATGGCTCAGCGGTTAAGAACGCTGGTGGTTCTTGGAGACGACCCAGGTTGGAATCCCAGCACCCACATGGCAGCCAACAACTGTCTGTAACTCCCCCTCCCAGGGGGACAGCCTCTTCTGTCCTCTGCAGGCATTGTACAACATGGGTGCACATAAAATAAAATATTTTAAAAAGATCATATTTACAACAAACTGTGTATAAACACTCACACCTACATAAAATATAAAAGAAATAAATAATTGAACAAAAGAGAAGGAATAATTTTGCGTGAAAACATAACAGAGGAAGCGTCTAACAGCTTTATTTGCATAAACAATTGTTTTGGGTTTTTGTTTGTTTATTTCTTAGGCATCTTTATTTCTTCCTTTGAGAACTCTCTGTTTAGATCTTTAGCCCATCTTTTCTTTGGGTCATTTGGTTTCTTGATACTTTGTTTTTGAGTTCTTTATATATTCTGGATGCTAAACCTCTGTCAGATGTGTCACTGGTAAAGACTTTTTTCCATTCTGTGGGTTTTCTCTTCATTTGTCAGAGTGTTTCTTTTGCTGAACAGAAGCTTTTTAGGTTAACTGAGGTCCCAGGATTTTCTAAATTGGAAAGAAGTTGCTCAGGAATCAAGGTCAGCAAACAGTTGTTTTTTAAAACACCCACTATTTATGGGCATTTAATAATATGGATTACAATGTTCAAAACTAGCTCTGTTATGTTTTATACTTTTGCAGCATTGATTTTACTTTTGCAACTTTAATTGACATTAAATTATAAATACTTCCTAAGTTTTATTACGATATAAAGTTATTTTGAATCATAAATCAAGCACCAAAGAAATAAGCCATACATAACACCATGATAGTGAATCCAGGAATTCTTCTGGGTTCAGTTTCTAGTTTTGATATTTCCTTTGAATCCTTTGAGAGCTGTACATAAACATTCATACCAGCAAATAACTTTTCAGACTTTTTCATTTCTTTGCTTCTTATATTTTTTCCTTGCCTTATTGTGGTGGCTGAGGATAAAGAAACTTTTTTGTTTTCAGGACTAAAAGAGTACCAAGGGTTCAGAATATTTTCTTTAATTCCAAGTTCATTAAGAGTTGTTAATTTATGACAAACATTGGAATTTATCATTTTTAGACACTGACTGAAATTGTTGGTCTGTTTTATTACACCTCACTTCTACCACCCTGGCAGGCAGATTTCTGTGCATGTCTGTCAGTGGGATTCTAACTGGCTTTACCAGTAGATAGCTTTGGCTGGAGAGGAGAAAGAGAGCATCCCTTTCCCTCTGCCTCTCCTAAGGTCTCTGGCAGCGGCTCCATCCCCTCTATAACTCTGTGTCCTATGGATGGCCCTTCCCTGGATAACCCAGGCCCATGGTTTATGGGAACTGCCTTTTTTCATCTTTCTAGGCTATGGTTTCTCCGTCTTAGGACATTTTGGAGACAGACTCTTTGTTGTTGTGGAGGTCATGCAATGAAGCACTAAAACATTTGGTAAAATTCTTGGTCTCTCCACACTGGATTCCAATAACAACTCTGCCTGTTCATAAAAAATGGCTCCTAGGAGGGAAATGGGACATGGGACCAGGGTGTCAACATAGTCCCAAGTGAGGATCCAAACTCTAGGCTAAAGGAGTTAAAGGTTTTTGTAAACCAGTCCCTAATCCGCTGTCTATTCCCTTGTATGCCTTCTTCCTTTGCCTATCAACTGTGCATTCAATTAAAACTATCCATAAAGTTTTCTCTTTTGTAAATCCTGAAGTGACTTGCAAATGACAGTTTTGAATTGTTAAATCATTCCTGAATTCTTAGGAATAATGAAAGCACACATAGTTGTAATAGCTTTTACCTACTTTCTTTCATTTACCTTCAGTGTTTTTTAATTTAAAAATTTTAAGATTTCGAGAATTTCATACATGGGCACTATATTTACATCATTCTAACCTCTCTCTCTCTCCCTCTCTCAAATCCTCCCATGTTCCTTCCTCCTCTCTCTCTCTCAATATTCTGATCTCTTAAATTATTATTCTTATATATAAATTCATGAATGTATATATGTATATGTAAACAACATATTGAGTTCATTTAATGGTGCGACTTTGTGAATGTGTTTAGGGATGACCAGTTCAGACTGAATAACCTATCAGATGTCTGAGAGAGGAAGAATCAGATGTCTTTTTATTTTCTAATGTTTTCTGATGCGTTTGTAGCTCATTAATCACCAGTTGTTTTTCCTTTCCAGTATATGCATTAAATACTGTCAGATGCTCTGTCTGTACTGGAGCAGGTATGAATTATACTCACTTCGTAATGGAAATTAAGGTCTAAGATTTCTAGTATTCATCATGGTATTTCAAAATTACTTTGAAAATAGTAAACTTGAATTTGCATTTCAAGGCAAGTGTATAAAATAAGCCAAATTTAATTTATAAGAGGATTATTTTGAAAAATAAAAAATTTTTCAATTGTCAGCACTACTAATATTTGAATTTATTTAGAGAAGGTCCTTAATGCATAAATTACATATGGTTGTGAAACTTTTACTTCCCCATCCAATCTACAGCTTGAAACTGTGAAGGAAACATATTCCTCACATTTAGCAATAATCACTGTCTTTGTCATTATCACTGCCATCAAACCTATGTGAGAATTCTATTATGTTTAAGACAAAGATCCCAAAGTTTGAAACAAAAATGAATGTATACTTTATTTCACTTTAGAAAAATTGCTACAGTAAAAGGAGAAGAAAGTCTATTGTAAAATATGATATATACTATATATAATTGTAAAATATATACACATATATATACATATACACACACACACACATATATATATATATATATATATATAGAGAGAGAGAGAGAGAGAGAGAGAAAGTGAGAGAGTCTCCCTATAGACCCAGGTGGCCTGGAACTCACTATGTAGACCAGGCTGGCCTAGACCCCACAGAGATTCATCTGCCTCTGTCCCCTGAGTGGTATGATTAAAGGCATATGTCACTGTACCTGGCATCAAATTCTACACATATTTTTACATATAAAGTATATACATGTGCATATTTTATACATATATATATATGTAAAACTGAAAACATCTGCGCATCACAGAGCAGCCAACTTCTGAATGGTTTATTGTGGCAGAATTAAGTAACTGGATGCTTTAAGAAAAGAAACTCAAGACAATTACCTTTTATTATGCTTTTAAAAGTTCAAGCTAGAACACTTAACAGCTTCACATATGGATATACAGATAAGAATATATTTTGGAAGCAATAGGAGACATGATTAAAGATATGACTATATTGTTCCTAAATTGTATTTCACTTTATACTGAAAAACAGCAGACATGTTTACTAGCAATAACAGTATAACCTACTAGAATATTCACACAGGGAATGTGTTTTAGGCTCTAATAGCACTGTTGCACATTTTCCTTGGACCTGATCCCTGAAGAGTTTCTTCCATCTGTTCTTCGTTCTCTTCACTAGTACCTGCTAGATCTTCTAACAGTTTCCTAGCAGTCTCTGGGATGAGCTCCCTGGGGAAAAGGTCAAGCCAGTAAAGGAAGGTTCAGGGGAGCCCAAGAAATAAGGACTGTTTGTACTTCAGTTTTTCTCACATCCTCAGGATAGATCAATGCCTAAGGGAAAGCAAGACAAGCAATTGTTCAACAGTGTTCTGTAGCGCGGACCTCAAACTGAGAACAATTGAATCCAGAACATCCTCTACAGCTTGCAGACTATGGAAATGACTAGAAGTTATTTCTAGAATCCGGGGCTGAAATTTTCAGCATAAGCGAGATTCAGTGTCTCTATTTTATTGATTATTACTTCATAACAGCCCTTGCCATCCTGTGCCTGTCAACAGTTGCCCAGTGCAAAGCCTGGCCCTTGCTCAGTGGCAAATCTACCTACCCTATATTTCTTCATCTATCAACAAAGAAAAACTGCCAGTGGCAGGAAGAAGCTCGTGGACTTGGGAACGTTAGTATCTGCAAGGTGCAGAGGGAAGATGGAGCCTCATGGGAGTTTCCTCACTAGCCTGGGCATCTCAAATTAATAACATTTTTCATTTCTGTGTTTGCAATTACACTGGAAGCTTTTTCCAGGGCTCTTCAAGGCCTCCTCACTCTTTGATTGCCTCTGCCAGCTCCAGCCGCCCCACATGGCCAAGCTGCCCATGGAGCAGCCTGGGGTTGCCATGGAGACAGTGCCAGCATAGAAGGGGGGGTGAGGCAGCTGCCAAGTGGAGCAGAGAAGCATGACTTCTGCACCACCAACCCTGGTCCAGGTGATGGGCACACAAACTGTGAGTGGGAACCAGTGAGAGGAGAGGGGGCACTGAAAATGGGCCAGTGCTCCTGAGTAGACGTCATTGCTTCTAATAAAAGGAGACAAAAACCAGGTTTCTAAGTGTACTCAAAAATCGACCTATCAATCAAATGTATCTATCACCTTATATGACAGAAATACATGCTCAATATCTGCTTTTATGTAACATATGTGCATACACACGTGCCTGTACTCTATGGGAAAAAAAAAGATGATCTGGATTCCTCTAATATGTGTGAACAGCAGTTTCTGAAAACTAGCAAGGTGGCTTCGGAGTGCACTACCATTGTATTTGACTATATTATCGTAATACCGATACCCAATCATGATTCACATCCTCGTCATTGCCATTGATGAATGAGGCTTTCACATTACTTCTGTACAAAAATCTGAAGCTCTCCTTCACACAGAAGAGTTCTGAAACAAAGTTTGTGTTATGAGTAGAAGCAAGTCTCACGGAGAATGACTCCTAAAGTTCAAGCCGCTCTCAGTCAGCCCAGCCTCCGAGACTCCACTGCTTCTCCCAAGGGTCTGTGCGGGGCTGTTTCACCAGCATCACAGTTCTCTCTCTCTTTCCTCTAGGCACATGGTACCACTGAGGATCCCTCTCTCTTTAAATTTGGGCATGGCTCTGTAGCTCGCTCTGCCTGACGAATTATGGCTGTTTCCATTTCATTTCCCTGCCTTCCTGGCTGTGGAAAGCTGTGCTGAGGTGGAGAACCCACTGACTTGAGTGCCAGAGTACCTAGCAATGTATAAGGTGCCATTTCAAACTTGTGACAACCAATGCTGAAAACCTGCCAACCTCTATTCTTTCTAGCTTCTGAACCTCTAGACTATTTAATAGCATAACCTAAACCGCACTGACACATAATCTCCTTACTCAGATACAAAATACTTGACTGAAGACAACATCTTCATTTGTATCAGGTGCCCAGGGAACTAGGACAGATTCTCCCTTCATTGTCCACCAAGTAAGCACATGATTACCATCAAAAGCAACATGAATGAAATATTCCGGAGTGGGAAGCAAATTTCTCTGTGAATTCAACTCAGGCTGAGGTTAAGACTGGATGACTTTGCTTAAGAATGTGGCATTTAAATAAGTGATGTTATAGAATCCACCTAACACAAGTGTGGAGGTCTACAACATGCAATAAAGCGTCAAACACTAGTTTTATTAGCATTACTGATATTAGCATCGGTGGAATTAAATAGCAGAATTGCAAGTTCCTCGGCACTCAAAAGCTCCAGCACTTTGAATCTGGATTTCAAATAAAATGCCAAATAGCTTTTTAAAATATATCAACACTCCCCCTCCAAATTTAGGGCATAGTTACATTGAAAAAAGAAATGTATCTGTTCATCAGAATCAAAATTTATTGGTGAGAGTCTATTTTATTTAACTTGCAATAGGCTTACTATAATTTACTTGTTAAATACAGTGATAGTAAGTTTGTATAGATCCCGGGGTTGGAATGGGTTGTGCAAAACAGCTGGTGGGAGGCATCAAAAATTAATTTTCAAATATTAGAAAAATGATTTATACAAGGTAAACTAATTCCTTTGTTTTGGTTTCTTAAATGGAAGGAAGAAAATATGCTCACTCAGTAAAATGATTTCAAAATAAATGATGAAATGTATCATTTACTTCTATGAAAGCCATGATCTACAATAATACGTTGAGAAATTTTGTGACTTCAGAGTTATCATTTTCCTGTGATTACAAGCAACTATCTAACAAAATAATGAAAAGATTGTTTTATTGATTTAAAAATATTTTATTATTCTTCCTTTACCTAGCAAAAAATAATTGATAAAATAATTACGCTAATTTGCTACCAACAGCAAGTATAAAATATCAGGTTAGAGACCAAGACTATTAAAATCAGACAACATAACCTAGCCTTTACTGAAGTCCTTAAAACTCCAAACAATAATTTAAAAAATTCCTAATACTGGGCTGGAGAAATGACTCAGTGATTAAGAGCACTGGCTGATCCTGAAGAAGACCCAGGTTCAAATCCCAGCACCTGATCTGACATTCTCTTCTGTTCTCGGCGGGCACTGCATGACACAGTGCACTTACATACACACAGGCAATACATTCATATACATAAAATAAAATACATAAATATTTAACAATTCCTAATACTGAAGTTATCTTTTAGCACTCAATTTATCCTGTTTGTTATGATACATTTGTTATAATTCATGAAAAAATAGTTGTAAGTCATTTTTTACTAAAGTCTGTACTTAATTGTTCTCTAATGTCCTTTGACTCTTCCACGATCCCGCCCTGGACCCACACTACATTCAGTCAACAGATCTTCTTGGGCTCCTTTTGACACTAACAGTTCCTTGGACTTTCCTTGTCTGCATGACCTTAGCAGTTCTAACAACACTACTACTGTACCCACAGGACATTTCCCACATGTCAGACTCAGTGTTTGGGAAGAAGTCACAAAATGAAATCCTACTTTCACCACAGTATATCAAGGGCACAAACTAGGTTTTCGGGTTTTGTTTTTGCTTTTATTTTTTACTTTTCTTTAAACTCTTATTAAGTTTTTGTTCATTTCATAAACCAGTTCTTGATCAAATTTAGACCTCTTTCCTCATCCAGCTCCGCCCCCTGCTGCCCGCCACTGGGCTTCATGTATTCGCCATACAAGTTAAGTCCAATACAGCCAAGCATTTGTACCCAGATATCCTTCAGTGCACTGGAGTCTAGTCAGCCCATCTAGAGATCTTAAGTAAGCCCTGCTCACCCAGTGGTAATCAGTCTCCGATAGTTCCTAGACAAGGGCTGGCCCTCCACCCATTTCCCTTGCTCCACTCTGAGTCCTTGTCTGATTGAGTTGGCATGGGTCCTGTGCTTGATGCCACCATTGCCACAAGTCATAAGTTCACATGTGCAAGTTTCCAGTGGCCTGAAAGCCTCATATAAGCTTCCCTATGTTCATGAAACAGCCCTGGATCTTGCAATCTTTCTGCTCCCTCTTCCCCAGTGGTCCCTGAGTCGTGGGTGGGAGAGGTTTAATATGGGAGTCCTATCTAGGAACACATACTCTGAAACTTCCTTATACAACAGAATGTGATACACACAGAAGGTCACAACTGGTCAAGTTTTAAAGAACATATTTCTGTTTTTGACAATCTTTATGAATTGTTGATGTTCTTGAACACCCAACTATATGTTAATGCCCTCAACTGAGTACAGCAGTCCCTCAGTATACATAGGGTATTGGATCCAGGACCTCCCATGGAACTTACACACTCAAGACACTTATGTAAAATGTTTCAGAGTTTGCATAACCTTTTCACACTATCTCTATGTTTATATCAACTCTAGAATTTTCATAATATCTGATACAATACAAGTACTATGTAAGTAGTAGCTGTTACATCATCTTTTTAGGATACTTAGGACCTTGCTCATATGAACCTACAGCAATGGTGTCAGCATGCACAGGACCCACGCAAACTCAAGCAGACAAAAACCAGCATAGAATTGACAAATGGGCATCAGGTCCCAACCTTAGCTGAAGAACTATTGACAGATGATTACTGCTGGGTGAGGGAGAGTTGATCTTCTTTAAGGGAGAGACTCTAGATAGACTGACAAGACCCCAGTGGATGAACTTGCACTGAGAGACATCTGAGAACACTAACTTAACTCAAGAGGCCTTAACATATATGATAGAATACATGAAATGTCTTGGGGGGGGGTTGGGGGGGAGTCTGGATGGGGGAGGAGGTATAAAGATAATTAAGATGTTTTGTATGAAATACACAAAAATTTAATAAAATATACATAAAAATAAAGAAATGTAGTCTGTGAGTATTCAGTATGGATACAATTTATTAATATTTACTTATTTTTTAAAAATTTTTTTGATGTAATGGAAAGTTTTATTGAGAAGACTGATTTTCATAGTTACAGGGATTTGCTCAGAAATCATAACCAAGAATTTAGAGACTGGCATAAAGATCCTGCAGTCACAATGGAGAAGTTAAAAGGACAAGAGTCCATCCAGAGAATCTTAAGAGGAGAGGATCGTTCTCACATTAGCAGTTTCTCATATTGGCATTTTTGAGTTTACGAACAACTTACACATAATTCAAATGAACGTCTTGACATGGAGAGCAAAGGTAGAAATGGTACATGACCCTCAGAATCACAGAGAAATAATTTCATTATAAAAAAGCCCTGGCATTCCAACATAAAAATTATAAGGACCTTTATTATCTGACCTCTGGGATCAGAGCCAGTAGTTTAATTCAATTCCTATTAACAAAACATATTTGTGCATAAGGAAAACAAATATATGAACAGTGATGCTTCTGAGAACCTTCCTTAGGTTTTGGGGTTGATGGTATCCACCTCCACCAGCTCCCACTCATCTTCCCCAAGGGCCATCAAGTCAACTCTAGAGTCTCTTTTTGGAAATCTAGAATGGTGCTATTATTTCCAAAAGATGCCTCTACTCTGTCTTCAAGTAGTCCAGTGGGCTGTTGATCTGGAATACTGGACAGAAGTTGGTAAGACTTTCTGAATATTTATTTTATTTTTATTTTATGTGTATGAGTGTTTTGATCACATGTATATAAGTGCATCCATGCTTTCAGTACATGCAGAGGCCTGAAGAGGGTGTCAGATCCCCCTGTAAATGGAGTTAGAGACAGGGATTAGCCACCATATAGGTGCTGGGACACAAACCCAGACCCTTTGCATGAGTTGTCAGTGTTCTTAACCACTGAGCCACCTTTTCAACCCCCTGAGTATTTATATTAAAGTTAAAATGAAAACAAAATTTGCAGACACTATCCCATGGGATGTCCTTAGCTTACAAGTATGCTTAAAAAACACCTGAGCAAGGAGGTATGTACAATTTTTTATTTATTTTTTCAATATATTTTATTATTTTAATTTTTTAACTTTTAAAAAAACTTTGAGAATTTCATAATGCATATAAAGTGTTTTAAGCAAATCCATACCCACTCCCTCCTCTCTAACATCTCCCATATCTCGCCATCACTCTTCTCTGACAACTTTGTTTTCTTTCTTTCTTTCCTTTCTTTCTTTTTTCTTTTGGGGCTTTTTATGTTAGTATGTCTCATAATTATTAAAAAATAAAATGAGAATGAAAGGATGTGGGAATTGAGATATTTTCCAAAAGAGACAGAAAAAAAGAGAAAGCCTAAGAAAGTGATGAAGGTCTTCATAGGTTCGTTATGATATATAAAGGATGAGACAAAAATAATATGCATATAATCTTAAAATTTCTAAGGTCATAGTTCAGTCAACTAGTTTAAGGAACAAAATATGTATGTAGTCAAGGTTTATCTGAAAATGTTTGGGTTTTGCCCAAGCTTTATCTACATAACACATGGTAATGAAAAGTACCAGACTGATAGAACTAACCTTCTTGGATGTTTACCAGCCATACTTTGAGGCCTACACTAATCTGGTCAGAGGGACTCAAAGGACACTTTTTGCTCCTTGCCCACCAAGGTCAACTAAGTTCCAGGGGACTATGGAGCATCTCTCAAAATGTCCTGTAACTTTGGTTAGTCACCTGTCCTCCTGTTCAGGGAGGCCATGGAGACCTCATCAGATAGACTTGACCACTGTCCAAGAGGAGGGTCAATGCAGAGGAAACATTGCCTCCATGCTTCCAAGCGAAGCCAGCCATGATCGAGTAGGACCTTTGACTTATCTTCACATAGATGGAAATGGTAAAAGAAAAGAGCCAGGTGCTCGTCCCAAGCCCATGTGACCCCTGAGGAACAGATCCTCCAATGACCTGAGGTGTAAAAATAAATTGGTTTATTTGGGCCAATGGTATAGTCTTAAACACTCAAAAGGAAAGTATAACCAAAGATTAAAGTAAAGTCATCAGTATATTTCTTTAAGAGTTCAAGGGATTACACTTCCCAGACATTAGGCTTAAGTCCATATAAAAAGTTATTTAGAAAATTATTTGTCATCGATGATTCTATTTCTAAGCAGAAAATGATGCTCAGATGTAAGACTTCAAATCTTGGTCTGTGATACTGTAGTGCCCACCTGTAGCTAAGGGAGATAACCCACTACTGTTCTAAAATGATGGCTAAATTTGTTTTCCCAACCATCTAGAAGCTTTTGAGAGGGAACTGACACTGATTCTAACCACTCCAGCAGCTATCCAAGTACCTGAAAACAAATCTTGAATCCATCACTCTCAAGTCCAGCCTTACAGACAAAAGAAAAATGAGGAGGAACCCAATAGAGGGATGCTTTTTGAAGTTTTTGTCAAGAAATTCCAATGGACTCTGATATGAACATTTGAAATTTGCCCTATTCTGCCTTTTTTCTGGTTCTGTGTCTAGAACTTGTAATGCTAATTACTCTTGCCTTTATTTCTCCTTCACATCTCATATTCACCAGTCAAGGACTTTCTTTTCTCCTTAGAGACAAGAGTTATGCAATTTGGGAGTCTTTTAGATAGACCTGCTGAAGGGGCACCCCATCTGCTTCACCCTGTGTCCCTGTTCAGCACAGAAGAAGCCAGAGTGGTCTGCATCCCTATTCCCTATCAGCAATTTGGGTAACCTTGTCAGAGAATGGTGTGATAAGACTAGGAGGTAGGAATTGGCTAGGCAGTTAGGGTGAAAAAGATGCCCCCAAAAGTAGCCAGTTTCTTGGCTAAAAGTCAAAATGTCCTTGGGCCTGTTAGCAACACACTCTGTTCCAACGGCCAAAAATGTCAAAAGTATTTAGGAGCACTTATCTAATCTCTAAAAGATTTTAGGGCTACCTCTTGAGAGGAGGGAATGTTAGAGTACTTATTTTCATTTTTAATTCAAGGTTAATCAAATCCTAGGATGCAGAATCCCAAATACAGGGGATAGCTAGCTACTTCACCAATATACTCAACTGGAAATAGACACCAAGGCAAGATTCATTTCACTTTTTTACATTTATTTATTCATTATTTTCGTAGTTACTTTTTTGTGTGTCTGTATTAGTCACTTGTGTGTTGCTGTGATAGAAACACTGACCCAAGCAATTTATAGAAGGAAGAATTTATTTGAGCTTAGGGTTCCAGGGGAATTACAGTCCGTCTTGGCGGGAAGGCATGGTGGCAAAGGTGGCTGGAGAAGAGGAGCGGAAGCTAAGCTCTACATCTTCCAGCAGGCACAGAAAGCAAGAGAACAACTGGTGATCTGGAAAGGCTTAAGAACTCTGTAAGCTCACCGACCCCAGTGACATGCTTCCCAGGATAGCCACACCTTCTAAAACCTCCCAAAACAGCACCACCATCTGGAGACAGAATGTCCAAATAATCGAAGCCTATGGAGGACATTATCATTCAAACCATCAGAGTGTGTTAGAGTGTTCTTTCCTTTCATCATGTGGATTCTGCGGATCAAACTCAGGTTTTCTGGCTTGGCATCAAGCACCCTTTCCCACTGAGTGATCTCAAGTGGTTTCAAATTCATTTTATAAGTGAGTAATACCTTGTACGAATTCTATACTCATTTAAAATCATCATTTAACATCTTAAAACACAAAAATATGTACAATGAATGTCAGAAAACTGCCTCATGAATATACTACACAATTACATAAATGCTTGTCTTAGGTTCTCTATTTCTATGAGAAAACACTATGACCAATACCAGAGTGGGGAGGAAAGGGCTTATTTGGCTTACATCTCCTGACTCACAGTTCATCACTGAGGGAGCAGGGCAGGAATTTGGAGGCAGGAGCCGAAGCACAAGCCATGGAGAAATGCTGCTTACTGGTTTGCTTTCCTGGCCCCTGTTCAACCTGCTTTCTTATATAACACAGGACCACCTGCCCAGCGGTCTGGGCCCTCCCACATCACTCACCAATCAAGAAAATGCCCCCACAGATGTAGCCACAGTCCAGTTCAATGGAAACATTTCCTCGATTGAGGTTCCCTTTACCCAGGTGTGTCAAGCTGACAACTAAAGCTATTCAGCACAGTACTTCAATTGAATCCCGATATGAAATACCAAAGTTCCAACAGTACAGCTGGGCCTAAGCCCCAGGAAAAGCAGAGGTGTTACTGAAGATAAGAACAGTTTCCTAAGGCAGAGTGACTGTACATCCTCCTCCCCAGGGACAAACACAAACCCAGAGTTCTTTAAGTTACTTAGAGAGTGCACTTAATGCTTTACAACCACACCAATGTTAATCCACTCAAGTGTGTCCTCCATGACCCAGTGATTGGCAGATTTCTCTTAGTTTCTGAAAATGCAGGAGGGCTCAAATGTCACACTTTTAGGCTGCAAAATAGAGAATTTCAATTGAGAAAAAGGGGCTAATTCATTATATTTAAATTATTTTCTCAACTAAAAAGAATAAAAACCATTAGATTGCCATTATAATTTTTGCAGATCATAAATGGTTGTAAAGCTATGCATGTATGGTATCTCATACCTGTAATCCCAATACTCAGGAGGCTGAGGCAGGAGAATTACAGCAAATTTGAATCCAGCCTGGGCTACATTGTGAATACCAGGCTAGCTGATCTATAATGTGAGCTCCTAGCTCAAGAAAAGAAAAAGAAAAAAGAAAAAAGGAGGAAAAAAATATATACAGAAGGTACTTTTCATGGTCCTGACTAATGTAGTCTAGAGCACTGAGATTCTGCAGGCCTGAGTGCATTTTTCAAATTCCCAGAAAGACAAAGACAGATATATTTTCAAGGCCTGGGATACCCTTGGTGAACAATCAGATGGGCATTCCTTTTCTCAATTTCTATGTGACTCAAAGCCAAACTCCGAAACAACTCACAGAATGTCAATGCTGCCAGTGAAGATGGTGAGGAAAGACTGGAATACCCAGCCTTCCACCAAGTACTGAGGTGACCAGACTCTGGGCACAGCCAGTGATGACTCAGTACTAAGTCACAAACACCCAAACTACTCTCTAGGACTAAGCTGAGTCAGTTGTTTTAAGACATGGTTAACAGAGTTGGATTCAAGAGCCTAAGAGGCACAAATATGTAACCACTGCAATGTTCTAAGAGGAACACACACCTTGATCTTCATTTTCTTTGAGTAGACAGCAACTAATATAGTATCTCAGGGGAGCTACCTTAAAATATACTTAGCTAGGTCAGAACTTCCCCAACCTAATGACACATTTGACAACAGTATTTTCAATGTGAAGGTTTTGTATTTTGAAGACAATTTACTAAAGGCATAGCTGATTTAAATAGGGAGGGGATTTTGTAACAATAGAGTCCAAACAATAGATATGAAGGTTTATAAAAGCAAATACTTTATGCTAACTCTGAACTTGCAATTTCCCCATATGAGATAAATAAAAGTACATATCAAACTACCAAAATTTCATTTTTTGACATTTAAATATTTTTATTGATCTTTGAGAATTTCATAAAATGCATTTTGTTCATTTTTAGAACCCCTCCCCCATCTCCACCCCACCCTAGTACATCCCCCTAGTTCATTCCCTCTATTAATTGTTTTCTTTTTGTAAAGCCCATCAAGTCTAACTTGTGCTCCACAAATGTACTTGGCTATGTGTCCATCCCTTGGAGTTTGGTCAATTTAACAGACATCACCGCCTTAAAGAAAACTGACTCTGCATTTCCTGTCTCCCATCTGTTAGGATCTGCCAACAGATCTTTAGCTAGACTGGGACTTCTTGCCCAACCCATCTCTCTCCACACACATATTTTTTTTTTATTTTCAGTTAAAGTTCTGCAATCTTATGCAGTAATTTCTTTTATCAAAATTCCACTCTTAAAGTCACATAATTAGGTTCTAATATTTTATTATGTTGCAGTATAAAAAAACTCAAAGGGCTGGAGAGATGGCTCCATGGTTAAGAATATTCACTGCTGTTGCAGAGAACTTGGGTTCAATTCCAGCACCAACATAAGGCAGCTCACAACTACCTGTAACTCCAACTCCTGGGACTCAAACACCATCTTCTGGCCTTGTTGGGTACTGAACACACATGGTGCACATACATATATGCAGGCAAAACACTCATACACACAAAAATATAAATAAAATCTTTTTTAAAACTCAGTAACTCAAACACATTGAAGTTTATTCATTATGAAAACACTGAAATGTGTTCCATATATATCAACTGAGCCTTATCTCAAAATCAACATTTTGGTACTTATATAGTACTTTGAAATAATTTATTTTTGGTTGCAATATTCTAATGTAGAGGTAAGTATCTGGAATTTAAATCCAATGGGAAACATATACTTTGGGAAACAAATCTACTATTAATAATTATATATGCTAACCACTCCTAACATTACCATCTGTCCCATTTAGAGTACATTCATCTGTACTTATCCTTAAAATAATGACTTTAATAGAAAAGTCTTAAAAGTCTCAACAGAATTCAGCATCTCCCTGTGGTTTATAATCTAATACTTTTCTTTGGGATGATGGTTATTGTTCCTGAGAGATGAAGCTGGTAAAGTTATAATTTGTTGAACTTTAAAGGACATTTACTATCTATCATGCTGAACCAAGATGCTCAGGATATTGATAATCTATTTATTGTGAGATAATTTGACTTTATACATAACCTGGTGTGGCTGGGAATGTCAGGATATATGTAACTGCTATTTTCTCTTTTAATATTTGACCGTTTAATGCATGCATATATAATGTGTTTTGATCAAATCCACCTCCATACCTTTCCTTCTAATTTCTCCCCTATTCCCCCACATCCCCCTTAACTTCATATACTTTAGTTTTTAACCTACTGAGTCCACGTTGTGCTGTCCCTGTGTGCATGGGTGGGAGGACCATCTACTAGAGCAGGAGTTGCCTCCCAAATCCCTGAAAAAAAGCCCAGACTCTCCCACCCCAGCAGCTACCCAATTGCTGATAGCGCTTCAGCTGTGGGTAGGACTCTGTGAACCCCTAATGATGCTGCCATGGTTGGGAAATACTGCTTTCCTGCAGAGCTCTACTCTCTCTGGTTCTTCTAACGTTTCTTTCCCCTATTCGTCATGATCCCTGAGTCTTGGGGAAAAGGGGTACGATACATCTGTCCCATTTAGAGCAAAGCACTCAACAGTATCTTATTCTCTGCATGCTGACCAGTTGTGGGTCTTTGTATTAAACACTATTGCAAAAAGCAGCTTCTCTGAAAGGGTTGAGAGATGCAGTAATCTATGGATTTATAAAGATAAAATCTTTGGGAGTAGTTTATTACCATATCCATTTAGCAGAACAACAGTTTTGAGCTCTCCTCTAGGGCCCATGAACTAGCCAGCCACAAGGTTTTCACCCAGTTAATGGTACAAGGCATGAGTTCTACCTTGTGGAATGGGATTTAAATCTAATAAAAAAAAAAGTGGTTGGTTACTCCCACAACATTCATGCCACTATTAAACCAATGGGCATATCTTGCTAAGCTCATTGTTACTGTAGCTCACAGAGTTCACAGATGGTAAGACTGTTGATGATTTTTCTCATCTAGTTGCATTCATAGAACCATGTAGCATTATGGAAGTTAGTATGTCAGCTAACATAATAGGCAAAGCATTGTGTGAGACCTGGCCATAGAAACTTAATCAGCTACCTAACCATCATATTGATCTCTCATAACCAACTACTGATAGATTATCTACCTTCTACCTTGTTATCTCATTACAAAATATAGCTATGGTAGGTTTCCATGCATGTATTAAAAATGTATCCTCCTTAACCTGTGGGCCTAGAAGCCAGGCATGTTTTAATGTTCATGAGTTAGCATTTGTGATCCATCTATGATTCCTTTTAAAGTATTTTAATGACGTGCTCTCAAGGACGGTACATTCTAACTGAAGGACACATGAAAACGACTCACAAACCAACAGAGCGATAACTTCTAGTTCAAGTACATATTATGAAGATGATGAAGTCGGGCATATTTTAGGAGGGAAATGTTTGCTCTAACAAGATGACTAGGGAAAGAACAAAAGTGGTTAAAGTAGCTGTAGCTGAATAAACCATTAAGAGAGAAGGGGGTGGGGAGTTGTGGTTAAGAGAGAAGGGGGTGGGGAGTTGTGGTTAAGAGGGAGGGCGTGGGGAGTTGTGATTATGAGAGAAGGGGGTAGAAAGTTGTCATTGAGAAGGGGGTGGGAAGTTGTGACAAAACAGAAGCAGTGGTTCTTTTCTTGACCATCCTTGCTAATGTCCTATCAAAAGAGAAGATGTAAGTGGATTGGAAGATACATTGTAGAAGCTGTGGGCATGATGCACTGCAGGGAGGAAGAGTAGAGGCAGGTATTCCTGCCACCAGTAATCTGCAATGGAAACCCTAGTAAGGAGGCACCTGAACCAACACTTAAGGGTGAAGGTGAAAAGAAGGAGGAGGTTAATCCAAGATGAGAGGCTTACATCGACAATACAAAATACCCGCAAAGCCCTAAAAACATGCATAACATGATTCTGTGTCGTATCTATTTTATACATCAAAGTGGAACATTTAAAGAGAACTGAAGAATTTAAAGTTCCCCAAAGAATAACCTAGATTATCCATTGGAAAGTCTTATTCATTCATGAACTAATTCAATATTAGATCTCAAAATCTGCCATAAAGTTTGGCCTTCTTGGCCTTGGGGTCCTCACTGGTTTTGGTCCTGGAATCTCTTATGAACTACGTGTTCCTCCCAGCAAAAATGCATCTGATGAAGCTCTAACTTCTGACATGATTAGATTTTGAGATTGGAGTCTTTTGGAGGTAATCAGGGTTATATGAGGTCACAGGAGTGGGGCCTTAAATGGAATTAGTGACCTTACAAGATGAAGAAGAAAAATCCAGAGATGATGTTATGTCTGTTTCCCAAAGATTGAAGCATTTCCTCTGAGAAGAGGGAAGGAGACTCAGGAGACTCATGAAACTCACAGGAAACATAAGATTCATGAAGCCCTTCCCCTGGGTTACATAACAAACAACTTCTGCCCAAGAGAAGAGTCTTCAGTGGAATAACTTCCTGTGAACTGAGCAGGGCATCCATCCAGTAGTACAGCTTCTCTGAGTCATTTAGCCATGCTTGGACAGACTTCTCAGTGATGCAGCTGCCTGAGCTGTCCATGCTCCTATAAGTAACCTGAAACAAGTCCGCTGGTTTGCCGAGCTCATCTCAGGTGAAATCATTTCTTTGAATCATCCCTGCTTTCTGAGGCGAACAGAAATATTTCCCCAGGAAGTCATCCAACAAAAGACCCTGTGGGGATGTAACTAGAAGGCAGTATCTGGGGCCAGGAAGAGAGCCCTTACCAGGAAACAAACCTGCTGAATCTTCCAGCCTTCAGAACTGCAAAAAATACAAGTCTGCTGTAACAAGCCTCTGTATGGCAGCTTGTTATGATGGCCACCTGAGTTGAATATGAGCACATTTTACTGTAATTTTATGAATGAAGCCCCCCAAGTCAGACTGGACCACCACAAATGCCCTTCAACATATTTTTCCTATCATGACTTAGGGAAACATGGTATGCTCTTGGGTCTTGGTTTAGGTATTTATACCATTTGTACCATATTCAATTTATAATGTTGCACAGTAGTCTACATATTTGGGAAAATACTATATCACCTGTTGCTCATCATTCTCAAGAGCATCAAAAACTCTTCCAGCATCATGTATTCTGCACACCACACATCTGTACATTGTAGCACCTGACATCAGATATTGTGCCATATTTAAAACCAGCATATATGTGCAGCTTGCTTCTTGATATGATTATGGAAGAGGTTCCACATGTTACTAGTACCACTGCAAACCACTGAACAGCACATGCATACACCAGAATGATCAGCTCACCTTGTGTGTACTTCTTGATGCATATAATGTACAGAGCAGCAGCTTTATTCTTTCCCAATGACCTGCAGCATCTACCCTCAAAGATGCACCAGCAGGAAACACATAGGTATCATGTTCTACTATTCAACAGTAACACTGAAATCACTCCTATAATCTATGGACAGCCTCTTCGATATAAATTATGGGCATATGCATTCAGCATCAACAAGCTATAGCAAATAAAATATTAATTTTCCTTTATAGTCTATAAAACAGTTTGTTTAAAATACTAAAGAGACAAGAGTACTATGAAACAGACACAACTGTGTAAACATAAATGATACTGAAAAAACTGTGAAAATAATTCAGCGTTTGCAAGCCGCTGAGTCCTGGCCCACCCCACCTCAATCAGCTACAATGATAAATAACTAGAAGGGTTCCCCAAATTTGCAACCAGGTAGATCTCACCTCAGGGTGTTCGGAGAATTTGTGAACACGACAAAATTTATTGGTCCAAAAATCTGTTGTGTTGCTTTCAAAATGCTTATCCTCACTTTCAAGTGCTAAAATATGAAAATGCACATGAACAAACCACAGTGCTAGAAAGCCCCAAGGAATAACTTTGCTTCTTTTTCCTCCCACTCCCCACTCAAGCCAATGCTTTAGGGGCTGGGTCAGTTGTGTACATGCTATGTACATCCTGTAGACCACCTGACATCCTGTAGATGTGACTGAGATGCTGTAACAGGTACTTCGTCAGGCTATGAAGATGTGTAAAGTCATCTCACTACACTGTGGGAAGCATATAGTGTCTACACTTCATACTGAATGAGCTGGAGTCCTAGTGACCATCCCTATATTTGAAGAGAATTTGCACACTGAGGAAGGGAAGGGGGCCAGAAATCTGCCGGCAAACATGACTGTCCCACCATGTAAATCTAAAATCCAAGTTTGAAAAGGAGACAAATCACAACTTTCCATGTAGGAGAGTGCTAAGCCTCAGGAGGAAGACAGGTTATCTGGCTCTGGAGGCACACACCCCAAAACACATTGTTTTATGACTTCTTTTCAAAAAATTAATTCTGCCCAGTTTAGTGAATAAATATATAAATAAATGAACCACTGATAAGCACATTATTAAAAATTCTGTTGCTGAAAGAAGTTCAAACTACTTCTTTTCTGAATTCTCAAAATGTCTTCCATTTTTGCCCAGCCTCTAGCTCAGCATGCTCCAGAACACACAGGTCTGGTATGAGCATGTGACATCCTGTCGAGCAAGGGGTACTACCTGTCAATTTTCTCCACTACCCTCGACTCCTTTTCTCCCACACTCTACTTCTTCAGTTCACAAGTATGGGTTAGTAGTACTCCACATGTACCCCCAAACTGCTTAAATAGGAAGAATGATGTCCCTACACAATGCAGCCTGCTGGAATTGCAGAAAAGAAAAATTTAAATTAATAAGGGAACTAGAGCACTATGTATGAAATAAATAGCAAGCAAAATCACAATTAAGGCATCTTCTCCAATTCTAAAACCTGGCTCTTCACTAAGCAGTATATTCAAGAGGAATCTTCATCTCACTTTTTCCTTCAAAAGTTTGAAGAACATGAAACAAATTAAAATTCTGAACTTACCCATGATTTCTTCCTATTGGCGGTCTATAGTTGGAGCGAGAAGAATTTCTGCAATTCTATTCAAGTATATAAGGAAATATGCTTAAAGAAAATGGAAGCCAACCACAGTTCACACCTCTAAAGCTGTTCTGATAAAACCTCACAGGCGCCAGACTCGGCAGCCTTCCAGGAGAGAATGTTCTAGAGACAGCTTGACAGATTTCACTCTTGAAGAGTGAAAAAGGGGTATGCAACCCCTTTTTAAAAGTAGAAAATATCAGTGCAAAAAGAAAAACCTTCACAGAAATTTCTGGGGCCAACTGGGTTTAACCTTTAAGAATGTTCTCACAGAGAGCTCTTCCTTTGGGCAATAAATACCCAATCGCATGGTCCGCAGCAAATCATGTAGCCATCAGGGAAGTGGACATTTTTGTAACTGTATTTGCAGTGGAACTCATACATTCAATTTTACAGGCAAGAACATACCTTTATTCCAACTTAAATACTAGCATATGTTCAAGTCATGTATTTTGAATTTAAATGTTTCCTGTAATATTTTCATACAATTTTTGAATTTTTCACTTCCACAAACCCCTGAAAGCTTGATCTCAATAAGCAAATGACAAAATAGGCACAGATATAAGGTGACAGCCAATTACAAATAACAAGTATGATCTGGATCTCAGAACTTGCAGTCTTTATACACTGTCTTTACATGAGACCCCAGTGTCCACTACTGAAAATTAACTCAAAGCAAACAAACAACATCAAAAACCCTCAGTTCATGAGCCACTTTTTTTTTTTTTTTTTTTTTTTTTTTTTTGTCTTTTTTGAGACAGGGTCTGGAACTCACTGTGTAGACCAGGCTGGCCTTAAACTTAAACTCTACCTGCCTCTGCCTCCAGAGTCCTGGAATTAAAGTTGTATACCAGGATGCCCAGCACTCATAAGCCACTTTTGACAATAAGAAGAAACCTAGGGATTGGAGCGATGTCTCTGCAGTTAGGAACACTGGCTGCTCTTGCAGAGGACCCAGGTTCCGTTCCCAGCACCCATAGAGTGGGTCACAACTGTTAATACCTCCAGTTCCAGGGGATCATCATTGTCTTCTGGCCTCCATGGGCATTGCATGCACATGGCACATTACATATATGTAGGTAAAACATTCACACGCAAGATGAAATAATAAATTTTTTTCATTGAGCTATAAAATTTAATGCCATAGACATAGATTTATAATTGTCAGATTTTTATTGAATATTTGTTATTTTCATGCACTATAATTGGATGGTATTCAGATCTCCTTCCCTATTCACACCTCTCCTTATTCCCCCCTCACAATTTAATAGACTATATTTTAAGCTATATATATGGTTTGTCATTATTAACATGATTACTACCTAGGATGTGAGGATCAATAATAAAAAAGAAAGATTACTTATGTGGAGTAAAGGTGGTTTTTGGAAAGCACAGCAAAAAGTACATGTCTCTATGGAGAGGAGGAGAATATGGCAAATCATGCATTTGGCCGAGACAGGTGTCAAACTAAACTTTCCCAATGAACTTGAACCTGACAAGAAGGGACCTGTGAGAAAATAAATGCTTGTGCCATGGGCAAGAAGCATCCACCCCAGGGTCTGGAGGGTGAGGAACACCTGGTCTTCTCACACAGAGGCCCTCTGCCAGGTGCTTAATTCTGCTTCATATAGAAAAAAATCAGGATACACACTATATAAAGGATTTTGTTTCTTTACTATTTCATAGAAAAAATAGCTACTGTTCCAGTGGTCTCTTTACTAAGACACTAAGTACATTGCTAAGTATTTTAAGTACATTGTTTCTTAATTTTTCCCTCAATACAACCCAAAGATGCAGGAATTATTATTTCCCCTCTACCCACAATGACGGTAGCAACCCACTACCTTGCTAAAAGAAAAAAAATGGTAAACTTGAAATTTAAACTTAGTTACTTGGGGGTCCAACTTTTAAGCTATTTCCTACTTATCTGCTTCATTGATGTATTTACAAAATCAGAGAGTGATACATTGTTTTGTTTTTTAAAGAGTAGACCAAGAAAGTGCATACATTTAATATCAGAGTTTAGAACTGTGTTCCCAGAGTAAGTATAAATAAAACGAGGTCTACACCTGTTGAAACACAGCAAAAGATGAAGCAATTACTATAGACAAATGATTCAAATAAGTAATAAAAGAGGCAAACAGAGAAAAGGAGAAATGGGCCTAGTGGACACAAATAGTCTCTCCCCAAACTTAAAACTGGACAACAGCTGATGAAGTGTTTAACCTTAAAATATTTTAAAAGACTAAAATTAAATCACAGGAAAACACAATTTCCTCCATATCTAATGGACACTTACTGTATCCAGTGCTGCAAGCTGCCAATATCATGAGATAATTATCTTTTGTTGTGCTGAAATATAAATTCTACAACTTCTCTGGGGTCGCCTTGACAACATGAATCAACAACCTTGAAAAAGTCATCTTAGGATATAATCTAGGCAAAGCCTGATGAAAAGGGTACAGCTATCAAGAGGGCAATCACTGCCCTGCATGTGCTGCCAAGAGACACAAACACCATCCTTCTCCAGAATCTGCGCATTACGTATGTGGTGCTACCCAAAGGAACGAGACGCAGAAGCTAAGGTGAAAAGCCACCTCACATGACAAAGATAAGGAACAGGGTGTGAGCAATGTGCAGAATGTGCAAAGGTTTATCCTGATCAGCACTGCTTTCGAAATGAAGGTCCTTTCTGGGCATAAACTTTTAACTTTTTAACATTTTCTATATTTTCAAATTGCTAGTGACTAGGCATTCTTTTTTTAAAACATAAAATAGTAAATCTTAATTGGAAAAGAGAAAAACACTGCATTCATGTGCTTTAGCATTCTCAAGAAGATTTCAGTTGCTAATCCTACTTAATGTATTGCAATTTAAAACAGAATAAAACAGAAGTGTGGATTATTAAAAAGTAAGTAATATATGCTCTGTAAGAATATACTTTTTTAACTTAAGGTCAAGTAAATGGTGTGATTTATCCAAAATATCATATTCCTTTCAAAAATTTAAAGATGTGGTTTTCCCTGTTTAGTAATATGATATACATTGAGCTGTGATAAATTTAATGGACTAATATTACATAAGAAGAAAATACTTGAAACCACACTGTAAACATTGTGTTCTCACATTTCTGTGTAAGTGTGGTTGGGTATGTGTACTGGTATGTATTCTGCTAGGATTTTGCCTTGATTTTCTTTTTAGGTTAGGTATCAGGAATATCTCCAAAATAACTATTTTTCTAAAATATAACTCATATCTACATTGAATTTTACAATATGATTATCTCTAAAAAATATCAAGCCACTGAAAAGCCCGATCCTCACATTACCTTCCCGAGTCTTCCCACAGTACCCACCAAGTCACAGGTAAATATGACATGATTGGTGATGCCACTGAGACTTGTTAACATTCCCCATTTGTCTATATGGTCAGTTCTCATCCAAATTGCCCATGATTCAAGCAAGAACCAAACTCTGTACCAGTGAGGACTTTATTAAAAACAGAAAGTTCAATAGTAGTTCTTTTATATTTCAAGAACTTGGTATGCTGCCAAAGCAGTAGCTCTTTCTGGAAGTTAGAGTATTCTATAGTTAAAAGTAATAACAGTTATGTTATTCTAATATTTGAAACACCAGATAAAATATTTGCTAGAGAAGAATAGAATTTATTATAAAAGTGGCCATTTTGAGGTTGAGAGGCCGTGCTCAGAGTCAAATAAAACATATATTTATAAATGCAATATTTACTTATTTCTTATCTCTGCCCATGATCATAACTATTAATACTGATATATGAAACAGTCAAATGCTGATGAGCATCACTGAGGCAGCATATTCTGTGTGGATAACAGCTGGCTGGGATTAACATTTATATATGATTTGGGAATCAGCTTTCGATACTATCCTTCCATTACTCAATTCACATCACTTACATGGTCATTCAATTACTAACAGTTAAAAACAAACATGGAGAGTAGGGAGGAAGCACTAAGGGTTAGTCACTCAATGCAGCTGAATTTCATGGATCATCCTCACTATAAATCAGCCAACTCAGTAGGCCTCCGCTGATAATTGTGATATGATATCAAAATAGTATTCAGTATCTAAAGAACTCAGTTACTAGGTGAGATACTGTGAATGCTTCTATGTCCTGAATCCTATCAACTAGAATTCTTTATAGACCATGGCAATGGGGAGCACTTCTTCCTACCTCCAGTGTTTCCTTTCAGGTGAAGGGAACTTAATTAATGAACCATGTCTGGCCTCATGCCAACCTTTCACTTTCTCTGCCTCTGAAGAGTACAGGAGCGGCTTGCTTTCCTTCTTTGCTCTGGAAAGCTCCTTGTCTTCAGAGAGCAAGGCTTTACAAGCTCAGAGGCAGCTCTGACTCTGAGGGAAGAGAGGAGAGAAGGCAGACCAAGGACCTGAAATATTATGCAGCTGCCATACAAAACTATGCTTAATCATGTGTGGCACATTCCTTTATCTTTTCCCTTTCTAATTTCCCAACTTGCCCAGAACATGATGATCCAGTGGTTGATATTTATTGGTACCTTAAAGACATAAGTAAGCAATATTTCTTTACATTTAATAATTTTCAAAATAAATATATGCCATTCTGTGATTTATGTTGTGACATGTCTAAAAGAGAAGAGGTATTTCAAAAGACATCACAAGATGATCAAGGGACTGCTTAACCAAAAGAAGAAACTACATGCTGCATGTGTGAAAACACGTTTTAACTAACCCAAAACTTTTAAATCAGGTTAGTATCAGCTGTGAGAATCACAACTATCAAGTAAACAAAAAATACTAATGAGAAGATTCTAGCCTTCACCTATGGAGGATAAGTATTCTTGCTAATTTAAATGACTTTATTAACTGTTCCTCATCATCTAATGCTACTAAGGGACAGTTATCCCTTTCAGGAAATAGTATGTTCATGTCATTAAAAACTTATAGAAATGTTCACACATACACCTATACTATTTTAGCCAAATATAATTGGTTCACCTGTTTACTTTCTTTAAAAATATTTTTATGACAACCAGAAATGCATTTATGTATTTTACTCTGGTAACATAATTGGCAGTTCCTACAACAAAAAATAAATTTGAATATAAATAACAACATTGATTGTCACAACGTTTTCTTGACTGAAGATAAATTAGTTCTGTGTCACATGGGTCATATTCTGTAGCAAATTCTACCATACTTCAAAATATGTGAGGTTAAAAAACTCGTGTTGCTGAAGATCACAGATGTAACTCAAACTAGAAGGTAATGAGGCCAAAGGAGCTGGGCATTCACAAATGTGGAGGAGCAGATCCCTGCATGTCTGTCTGTCTTCTCATCAGTATTTGGTTCTCTTTCTGAGGACTTGGTTTTAAGAAAGACTGGATCTCCTCTTCACTTCATGATTTTTGCTGCCTCCGTATCTATCTGTTTTATTCTTTCACAATAATGTTATGTTGAGATTGAACTCTGTGCTTTCTAAAAGCTTATGTACATTTCATACAACAGTTCTTAATCAAATTAAAACCCCTCCCCACCCACACGCCCACACCCCAATCCCTGCCCTCCACACTCTCCTCACCAGGCCTCATGTATTTGCCATACATATTAAGTTCCATCCGATCAAGCATTTTATCCAGATGTCCTTCAGTGCAAGTTTATCCACTGGAGTCTATTCAGCACATCTAGAGATCTTAAGGAAGGGCTACTTTTCCCTCACCTAGTGGCAATCAGTCCCAAACAGTCCTCAGGCTAGGACCTGCCCAACACCCATTTTACCACTCTGGGTGGGCCCTGGTCTGATTGAGTTGGCCTGGATCTTGAGCCCTGTGCTTTTGAACTGCCAAGCTGCTTAATATTTGGCCTCAAGTGTGATGCTTATTAAAGTCTATAATATTTATTGTACAACATGAAGCTTTTATCTTAATGAGGAGACTGGCATAATAATAATAATGTCAAAGTTTTGAAATTTCTAATTATTGGGATCAAAATCTTTTAAAATAACAGCAATGAGAAATATAAATTAAGTTTTCAGCTCAATAATTATATTTTTAAATACATAAAGAAATAAAATGCTTCAAGATAGAAAATGTGGCATTTTATATGCAAAGCTACAAATATAATAATATTAAATGTATCTATATAAAATAATATTACAGCAGTGCAACTTTTGCTATAGAAGATGGGATCCCATTTAATAATAACAATAATCTATTTAGTACCATTATATGTCTTAATAAGTAAGTATGGATCTATTCTGTTTAAATTTACAAGTCATTTGTTCATGTACTTTATCTTCAAACCAACATTTTTGAGATTTTTTTTTGTCTTCCTGTACCCATCTGACAGATACAAAAATTAAGTATGCTCCTGGAAAACAGTATTACATTATTGAACTTTTCCAATAACTATTACTACAGGTTAGTAACATATTTAAAGAGAAAAATTAGGCTCTGCCTTACAACCTATGTGTGGGTATTGTATCTACAAGAAATGCTAGACCATACTTGACCATGTAACATACAGAGACATGAAAATAAGTTTAGCATTTGCCAGGTAACCTGGCCAGGGAAATAGTTATCTATTTAAGATGGAAATTTCTAGAAATCATTGTTTCACTTATTTAGTCATTATTTGTAATTTGTCAAAAACTAATTGATACAGAGTCTAACTTCAATATCCTAATGCTGATAATTCATTTGCTATCAATTAATTAATCAAGATACAGAGCTTGAAATTACCCTTAACTGCTATGTGATCAAAATATGAAAAACTGGAGGTGTCATAGCTCCACATTTTTGTTATGAGTTTTAACATTTAAAGGACTAATATTACAGTACGATAAAATATTCCTGTGAGTTTTCTGTGCTGGAGGTACTGTTTGTGAATATAATTGGATTCATTAAACCTAACCAGGCAGTTTTTTAATCAGTAGGTTGGACTGGCAGACAATGTGATGGGAACTATTTATTTGTGACATGTTTAATATTTTATAGTCATATAAAAAGCTGTTGATTTGGCATATGATCAGACAAACTTGAAGCTAGCAATAAGAATTACGAACTACTTCAATCAAATTAACTTTTCACATACAACAGCATAGCACTTCGTGAAGCCGCCTGAGTACTCTGAGCCTAAGAATGCCTTGGATTATGGACAGTGACAGCTATCAAGGAATCCAGAGGGAGAATTTAGATTTAAAATGCAATTACTCAAGAGCTAGCCAGCAGAAATGCATTGTGCCACACCTTCAGCCAAAGTGCTGGCTTAAAAAATAACTGAGCAGTGTATGCTTGGCTCTTACTCAGCGAGTTTGAGTATAAATACTGCCAACTACATGGGATCTTTTGAAAATGAAAGTGACGTCAGAAAGGGGAATAACAGCATCAGCTTCTGTGAGAAGTAAGCGTGTCATTCACAAAGAGAAACCAGCACAAAGGGGCGTGTCCATATTCTACAGAAGGCAGAAAACGGGACAACAGACCCTCTCCAAAGATGAAGTTTAACACTTCTAATTTTGATTTCAGTTGGTTTGGTACAACTAGGTGCACTGATCCATGCAAGCTATATCTGGCCTTATGAACAATAAAGCATTTCAAATTTATATTTATTATTTGATTATATGAGAACAACCTGACTATACTACACTGCGAAATTCATCAATAGTTCCATATAACTGCAGACCCTACAAAAGAAAACTTTGAAGAAGTAGAACAGAAAACAGCAAATTCTGTGCCATTTTCCGGAGAGGCACTACATCTGATTACATGCTGAAAGCAATATTCTTGAGAACATTGTAAGTTCATTTTTAAATTTTAGAATCCATTATGAAAGTGATATTATCCCTAGAAATTACTTAACAAAACTACAAATTGCCTTTTCTAACTAATATCATTTAATTTCTTTTCTCTTTTTCTCTCGCTTACTTTCTCTCTCTTGAACTATTGAACTGGAAGAATTGTCTTCTATTGTATTGTGAAAGCTGTGAAGTAGATGGAAATGCTTTAAGTTGACAGTACATGACTTTTATTACAAACATTGAAAACATTGCTGGCATCTGTAATGACTGACTTATACAACTGCATAAACCCACACCAAATGAAATAACCGCTTTCATGAAGACTGTGACAATTTTATTAGAGCGATAACTCATGCACAGCTTACAGGTGCCATTCAATCGAGTACCATCATTTTCAATGCACAGTACAACATAAAAGCCATGTACGCCATACAGACGGCTTTTCTCCGGCTGGACAGCAGCTCTCTAAAGGCACATGCCACATAAACTAGTCCTTAAAGATCCATGGTTAAGACTAAAACACTACACTCAAAGGGGAGAAAGAAGAAGAAGAAGAAGAAGAAGAAAGGCAAACCTGTTCATCTAATGCTTGCTTTTGAAAGAAATGTCATATTAAAATAATGTAAGGGCACAACAGGGTGCTCTTGGAAAGTTCTTTGAACGTGAATTAGGTGAAACTACAGCAGTGTTGAGGAATCTAATCACAGCGTTTGGCTAACTTGAGCCCTGTGGACGCCTCTGGAGCTTCATGCAGTGCTCACTTGCTGTCACAGTAATCATTGTCCTTCCACATCAACACCTAGCTCCAAATGTAATCATCTTCATTCAAGCCGGAGACCTCATAACCCACAGACCCACAGGATGCTGCTTAACACTAACAATGGATTTTGCATGTCACAGAGAAACACTAAGGGAAGAAGCACAGGGGAGTTGAAAGCATCCATTCCCTACAGAATTCTTGCCCCTATTGGCCACACTTCCCATGGAGCGAATCCCCCAAATCATACACAG
The DNA here is from genome assembly GCF_000622305.1 of Nannospalax galili. Lineage (NCBI taxonomy): Eukaryota > Metazoa > Chordata > Mammalia > Rodentia > Spalacidae > Nannospalax > Nannospalax galili. Next base: position 1,277,773 of record NW_008341886.1, on the reverse strand, counting down.
GTCCATCTCGGCCATTCAAAATGAGTCATACAGACACTTTTCCATGGGATTTTAGAAGTAGTGTGACTGGGAAGGCTTTGACTTGTGGAGGTGCATGCTCACCAGCAGAGATTACCGAACTACCACAGTGGAAGGAAGCACAATGAGGTAACTCACTCGCGGGTAGTGCCAGCACCTCCCCATTTTCATGGAAGTCAGTGCAGAAAATTCCCAGCATCTTACATATCAGTCACACAGTCCCTAAAAGTGAACTGTCCGTCATGCTTATTAGGCCTGGTAGTTGCTTATTACCTATGTCCTCTTAGCCAACATATTTGCCTGAAGACATTAGGCACGCATATTTATAAAGCCTTGCAGAGCTCAAGCAAATCAGATCGGTTCAAATGAGGGAAATGCAAACCCCTTGCAAACATAGCCGGCCCTCTTTTCTCATCCTCCACACCCTTCATTACTCCGGTGTTTACAGGGGAACGCAACTTGGGGCATTCGGGAAGTAAGTGCTCTTTGTGGGAAGCACAGCGACCAGGGACGCACATCCCTTGAATCCCCTAGTCTGTTTTCTACCCCCACCCCCAGACCAAGGAGGCTGCACCTCCTTCCTAGAGACTTTATTCTGAGCAGAGCAGCTCAAACCTGCTGAGTGCAATCGATGAAAACACACTGCACATCAGAAGAGGAAGAGGGGCGCAGCTTTGCTTTCAGCCATTAATTACGAATCACCCAAATATCGTACCGCGTATCTCCACGCACACGCACAGCTTGCCAAACCTGGCTCTCCGGCAGCGCTTTCCAGAGCCTCCTTATCTATTGTCAGGGCACAGGAGCCCCTGAAACCTGTGAATCCCGCTGAAAATGCGTCCTCGGAAACCACTAAATATAGACCAAAGGGGTCTGGGTCTGGTAAGCAGCGGGAGACAGAAGAAATGGCCATGGACGCATGTGACTAAGTCTTTCCGTTTTGTTCTAGCCAAACATCGTAATGACATTGAGCATAAGGGCAAGACTGGAGGGAAGTCTTCCCCACCCCCACGCCGTCTTCTACCGTATATTAGGGACGTCATGAATGCTACCCGGTTGCTCTGGAGGGTGGCGGGGAGCAGCATCTCGGTGTTGCCCTATATACGCGTCCTCCGGGGGAGAGGGGCGGCAGGGAGGGGGAGCACGCAGAGGAGCCGCTTGGTAACCACCGCTCCAAGAAAGGCACTGACCCCAGACCCCGTTCGGGGCAGAGCCTTCTTCTTCCGAGAGGGCACCCGGCGAGACCGCGGTCCTTCTCCCCAGGCAGGCTAGGCAGCCCCCCACAGCCGCCGCCGCCACCCCTGGCCGGCTGGCATCCGAGGACCAACCCCCACTGGCGCGAGGAGGAGGAGGACGCGGAGGAGAGGATGCGCCTGGCTCCGGCAGCCCAGTAAAGGCAACTCACCGAACGGCGCGGCGCCGGACTGCTTCCTGGCGAACATGCACCCGCCACCAGAGACAGCTCCTCAGTCCGGGGAGAGGCGTGCGCGCCGCCGCCCGGCTTCAGAGCAAGGTCCTGACCTTGCCCAACTGCAGCATCTTCTGCTTTTGTTGTCGGAGCGCGGCCGCGGGACAAGGGATGCCGGCGGGGAGCAGGGCGAGCGCGGCGGGCGCGAGGCGGCTCCCGACGCGAGTGCGCAGCCCGGCCCGCAGCCCCT
>NW_008341886.1:1266717-1275832 GCF_000622305.1 Nannospalax galili | reverse complement strand
CGAGCTGCGCCCTGCGCGCGGCCCGCGCCACCTGTGCCGCCGCCGCGGAGGGCGAGGCTCCTCCCGCCGCGCCGCCGTCTCAGCCTCCACCTAAGCCTGGGCGGCCGGCTCCCGCGCCTGGCTGGTGAGCGAGCGTCCGCCCCGCCGCCGAAACCTGCCCCGGGTGCGGAGCATGCCCAGTGCCGCCGAGACGGCGCGGCGCTTCGCCACGCGAATTCCACTTCTCCTGGTTTTCGCGGCAGCAGCAGCAGCAGCAGAGGGGAGGAGGCCTCGCGCGGGTTGGGAGAGGGCCGAGCATCCTCTGGTACGCACACTCTGAACCCGAGAGGATGCCCAGGAGCCTGGTGGACACTGGACGGGAGCACCGAAGGGTTACACCCGGGTTGGAGCAGCCGTGGCAGTTGATTGTGGTGGGGGCAGATGCCAGTCTGCAAAGGGGCAACGATGGAGGGGTTCTAGACTAGCTTGTGAGCTGGGCCAGCAGGGCCTGCTGGTGGGTGGAGGTGGGTGCGCTTGCAGACTCCAGGGTACTAAAGCACAGAACGCCTGACGTCTGCCAGAGGCGGCTGTCTCCAGTCAGCCCCATCTTGCCACCACCTCCAGTGCTCTGATTCTGTTTTTCACAGGGACTCTGCTTATGCGAACTCACTCAGGTGAACAGGCAAACTAGAAAACAGGCAAACTTTCTGCAAAGAAGACCGTTGTCAAATCTAGAACTTAAAGACCAATGATTTCTCGATTTCTTTTGTGCCACATTTCCCCCGGCTGTCTTCTTTTCCTATTTCCCAAGCTAACGTGGAAACAGATCCTACGCCACAGACTCCTGCACAGTCTGCAATGCCTTCTCCATTTTCAGATGGGTTTTCCACATCTCTCTTGGTTGAACAACCTTTGACTCCACGCAGTCTGTGAAATCTAGCAAGCGAAGTCACCATATTGAAAGTCTTGTTGGAAAATAAAACCCTTATCACGTGCCAAGGCAAATCTCAGGACTTCCACCCATGTCCCTCTGCCTCACTGATAGAGCTTGTCAGTGCACATTTCTGTCCAGGGACCAGGACAAATACCTCTCACAATTGTGGCACAACTCAGCTCCCTCGACCCCGAAGATCCCACACTGTAAAATGCTCCCTACTCCACCCCTCACTACAGCAGGTTTCTGAGACACAGACGAGCTTGACAGGAACTTGTAATAAGAGGGGTTCCAGGATTAGTAGTCTCGATAACTATTTCTATTTTGTGTGGAAAAGATCATCCAACAGAGTTCATTGTCTTGATATTAAATCAGGGCTATCCTCTATTGTGCTTTGGAATAAGTTAAATTTGAGATAAGCCTAAAAAAGAAACGTTTTAGGCAGGTTAGATAGGTAAAAGAAACTGGGCAGTAGAGGGCAAGGAATAGTGACAGACTTGCAGATGTGCACTTTGATTCCTCCTACCTCAAGGTAGGAGATGGGCTTGGTCCCATTTACAAAAGCAGTCCTCCAGGGTGGTTCCAACCTCTGAAGCTGGTTTGACATTAAAATGTCTTGATTTCTGTGAGGAAAGGCATGTCACATGTCAGACCATTTTCCATGCTTACTGAACTGTTATTTGCTTTAGCTCCTAGGAAGGCAGAGCAGTTGAACTTGGTACTTGTAAGACAAATTAACAGCAGCACTTCCAATATGTGTAATAGATTATAAAAGGTTCTTTGTTCCTAACCTCGGCTTGTATCAGTTTGTTGTTGGTAGTAACTGTGTGTGTGTGTGTGTGTGTGTGTGTGTGTGTGTGTGTGTGTTGCATCAGAACCTGTGTGTGCTGGTGCTAAGTCTAAGGAGCACTTACGATGCCATTTTCTATCACTCTTGCCCTTAGTCACTTGAAAGGTCTTGCACTAAATCTCTGGAGTTAGGCTAGAGACCAGCAGGTCGCAGCAACCCTCCAGCCTTAAGACCCCACAGCACTGAGGTTACAGGCATGAGTGTAGCCACATCAGGTCTCTCGTGCTGGTGCTGAGATCTGAACTCAGGTTCTTACACTTGCAGAGCAAGAACTCTTACTACTGAGCCATCCCTCCAGCTCATGTTTTTCCTCATTGTGTCTTAACTCAGAAGGGCAGTGGAGAGGGAACGCACACTGGGGGAGATCAGGTGTTCTAGACTAAATTCATGATAGGTATGTAGATCCTATCTTCAGAATGTGTGTGCATGATTTACAGAGCCAAGACGAGAAAATAATTTTCTAGAGCTTTATTAGAGCTATTTTTGAGATGAGCAATGGCAGAATTCCTATTACTGATTTTTCACTGTGGAAATAATCCATGGGTAATCCCTATAGACTTTGTGAGGGATGACATGGGGTACTTAGGAGGCAGCGGTGCCCTCGACTACTTTGATTTAATTTCCTGTACACTGCATTTCATTGAAATAGTTGTGATTTCTATTCTTCTAGAATAATTTGTAACTGGAGATATTATTAAGTTCACAATTAGATAATACAGAGAAATAAGGTGAAATGACTGTGTGTGATGCTGAGTCCCAAGCGACTCACTGCTGCCATCTTTTGCCTTTGCTTCTGATCGTTCCCTTAAAAACGAATACCCTGAATTTACCAATGCACTATGTTTCCAAAGAATTATTATTTTGTTAGTTTCAAATTACAGCAATCAATGCTAAGTGAAAAATCTTTATTGTTGCTCTCTTGTTTGCACATTGCTAGAGCTGTGGAATACAGAAATCACATCTAAAAACAAAATACTGTATCTTCGTTTTTCAAACCCTTTCAAAATTTGAACCAAATGTATTTCATGAGGAAATTGTACTTAAGTTTTGAGAATAACATATGATGATGCAAAATATTTTATATAGCTATAAATCATATTTTAAAGTTATCTCAGTTTAGAAGAATTCATCCTTATGTTAATCAAAGCAATTTAATATTCCATCTTGCTAGTGAAATTCAACTAGAAAACAGTAGTGATAAGACACTTTTAGTGTCTTATCCATTGGGAAGTATATTAGTCAGGGTTCTCTAAAGACACAGATTAGCTCACAGGATAGTCTGTGTAGTCCAACAATGGCTGCACTACACTGGAGAGGCTAAGACTCTGGTAGTTGCCAGTCCAGGAGACTGGGTGACTCAGTAGTTCCAATCTGGTGCTGAAGGTCTGACAAATTCCAAGAGATCTCCTAATCTTCAGTCCACAGCAACAAGATGAACTCACCAGTGAGAGAGAAGGCAAGAGGCAAAAAGCAAGGGCTCCCTTCTGCCATGGCCTTTTATACGGCTGCTATCAGAAAGTAACACCCATATTTAGGGTGTGTCTTCCAGCTTTAGATGATCCAATCAAGAAGTTCTCCCTCATTTCAGTTAATCCTAGATCCAGTCAAGATGACACCCAGGATTAGCCATCACAGGAAGTATAACTATGACAGCAAAAATTGTTTCTGTCCTATGTTTAAATAAAGGTAGTCATGATAATTCTTTAAACTTCATACCTGAGGAGAGATGACTCAGAAGTTAAGTGTATGTACAGCTCTTGCAAAGGACCTGAGTTCAGTTCCCAGCATCCATATAAGGTGACTCACAACCTCCTGTAATTCCATCCACAGGGCACCTGTCGCCCTCCTCTGGCCTCTGAAGGTATCTGTACACGTGTACAAACTCATACTTAGACACACACAAATTAGTACATAAATAAAAGAAATCTTTAGATGTAGCCCCCGAGAGCCTACCCATGCTCCAGTAGATGGCCCTACACTCATACATATATTTGCAACACTGAGTGTACAAGTGGATAAAAAACACAAAATAACAAAAAGTAAAGGCTATGTGAAATTGTGAGGGGAAAAGAGGGGAGGAAGATAGGTGATGAATTGGAGGGAAGGAATGGAGGGAGGATTTGATCAAAACACATATACATTTCTGTGTTAATCACCATCTGCTGCATTAGGAAACTTCTCTGGTGGGAGCTGAGAGATGCATTAATCTATGGGTATAAGAAAAAGTCATTAGAAGTCATTTTAATGCTATAACTACTTAGGAGAAAACTAGTATTAGGCTCTCCTCTATGCTCTGTGACCTGTCTAGCCTCAGGTTCATAGGCCTAATATCAGTGTCAGGTATGGGCTCCATTTTATGATGCAGACCTTACAGCCAACAGAAACCTACAACTGGCCAATGTGCAGAGAACAAAAGGCTGCAGAGCGCTTACCTCTGCCTAGGACACCTCTATCAAACTTCTGCTTCCCAAGGGTCAGGGATCATTGTAGAAGACAGAGAAGAAATATTTTAAGAGCCAGAGGTGATGGATGACAAGGAAATAGAGTTTTTCAGACAGCTGGTCAGTTACAGATATGAGCTTACAGCATGGTAACAGAGCGCTCAAGTCCTGTGCAAGTTCAAACCAGACAAAATCCCAACATAGACATGGGAAAGCAACCAGTGCATGCTGGGAGGGGCCAAGGATGTGATTCTTGGTAGGTTAAGCCAAGCTCCAGTGGGTGGATCCATACTGAAGAACATTTGGACACACAAATTAGACTCCTTTTAGACTCCCCCAAAGCTTTATTTTATATACAATAGTGTTCACTAAATTGGGTAAGGAGTAGTAAGGAGAGACATAGATGGACAGGGAATCTAAATACTATTAAATCTTATTGCACAAAATCACTATATTCAATTAAAAAATAAACAACATATACACATGTACAAAATTCTCATCAAATAATAAAAACATGAAATAAATATTTAAAAATTTTTTAATTTCTATTTTACAACAAAACTCCATTATAGTAACCCTGCAGTGTAATCATAATGTCATATGATTATATGATGTAAATAAATGATAATAAAAACCATTGACTTGGTTATGAAAGAAGTGGTAGTTTACTTTAAAGTGCTGTTTTTTAGGACTGGAGTGTGGTTAACTAATTTTCATTAACCACACTGGTGAAGATCGGTGCCAGGGTCCCTTCAGCGTTTGATTCAAAACATTGCCCTTCACTTAGACTGCCTTTTATTACCACTAAAACTAATCACGGAGACACAGACTTAAAGAGCCAGAGGTCAGAGAGGGGTTTGATAAGGACTTGCAGATTTCAAGGTCACAGTTTGATATTTGAATACTATGAATTTGATGTAGACTGGTCAGTTGTAATACAGGACACACATTAATAATCAGAAGTAGTCCTGGATCAGAGGTCTAGGCCAATTGGCATTGATGACATTGCTACACATACAGAAAGAAGGCACCAAATTACAGAGCAGAAAACTGGGCAAAGAATCCTCTGGACAGGAGAAACAACTTCATGATGTAAGTGAAACTCTAGTGTTCTCAGTAGGATCATCAAAGGGAGGGACTTCTGGATGAAGGGATATACTACTAATATGGACTGGCTTGAGGCCTACACACAGAAGTAGAAAAGAGAAGTTATATTAAACAGCACTTGGGGGGAGGGCTAGAGATATGGCTCAACAGTTAACAGCACTGCCTGCTTTTGCAGAGGACCTGGGTTCCATTCCCAGCACCCACATGGCTGCTAACAGCCATTAGTAACTCCAGTTCCAGAGGATCTGACACCTGCCCTCATCTGACAGTCACAGTGATTAATGATATGGGTGCACTTACATACATGCAGGCAATTCCCTCATACACATAAAATAAAAATAATAAATGAAATATTTTAAAAACATTCAAGAATGGAAGAAGTCTCTTATGATAGTTCAGTCAGATTTTCTATGTAAATATTAAATTGGAGTTGATCTGATATGAACGTCCTCAGCAAAGTGTCTGTTTTACTCCAAATACTATGTCACTGGTTCCTAATGGAAGCACAGCTAACCCATAATGGCTACATCCATAACAGGTAGCTCAGAAATGTATGAGCACATTTTAATAGACAGCAGTCTGTTTAGCGGTCACCACCACAATTGCTACACATTTGTTACAATTATATGAAACAGAGAGTTACTTGTAATCTTTTTATTTTTGAGAGCCTTATTAGTCATTTCTGACCAATACACGCCTGTCCACAAGTATCTAAGCCCACAGTGCTCCATTCTGCACTGCAACAGGAAGTATCTTTGTTTGGTAATTTACATTCTTGTGAGGTTGAACATGATCGGAGTTCAACCTCACAGGAATGTAAATTATAAGGAGTCTTAGTACCCCCGTCCCCTGAAATTGGCCTGTTCTCCATATGACTAAGAAAGTGGCACATATCCCAGTAGGAGCATGAACATGTCTATCTTATTCTGTCACACTTAGGTTGATATTACTCAAAGGGGCAAGTATCGGAGTTTTATGTTAAGCTCTGCTAGCATAGTTATTACTAAGTAGTTATATAGCAGAAAGTATAATATTTTATTTTAGATAAATTTCTTTAAATTGGCTAACACAAATGAATTTATTTTAAGTATAGCAGTGTGAACATTACACAGTATTTATTATAGAAACATTATATTGTTTCAAGAGGTGAGAGAAAGAAACACCTTTTTTGAGACCTGGTCTCATATATCCCAGGCTAGTCTGGAACTTACTACATCACCATGGATGAGCTTGGTATTTTGATCTTCAGGCTTCCATCTCCCGGCTCCAGGCCTGCACTACCATGCTTTTTATGCACTACTTGGAAGTGAACTCTTCAAATGAACCTCTTCAAACGAACCCCATTCCCCAGCCCAATCTGAAATCATTTTCTTAAAAAATCCATAGCATATTTCACATACTGTGGCACCAGAAAGAAGAGCTGGATTCATTAATAGAATCTGGACCTCACATTAGTTCTTCAAAATGCTTTATAAGTAATAATAAATTATAATAATTAGAATAATAATTAATAATGGTTAAATATGCAACCATAAACATCATTTGAAAATCAGTCTGAATGCATAGGGGGAATCTGGAGATACATACTGAACTATTCAGTCTTATGCTCTCTCAGTTTCTTTCCATAATACTTAGTATTTGCGCACATCACTCATTGTATATTTCTTAAAGCTTCGGCCTACCTTTTATTTGATTGTGTTTTTTTATTTTATAAATTTAATCTTGGACCAAACCTAAGGTGCCTTCTCAGTATCTAGTTTTCCCTTCTCCTTTTAAAGTACTTTTATTTTATGGGTAAAAGTGTATTGCCTGCATGTATGCAAGAGCACCCATGTCATGCAGTACCCATGGAAGACAGAACAGGGCATCGGATCCCCTGAACTGGAGTTACAGACAATTGCTAGCTGCCACGTGGATGCTGGGAATCAAACCCAGGTCCTCTGCAAGAGCTGCCAGTGATCTTAACCATTGAGCCATCTCTCTATCCCCCCTGCCTTCGTCTCTTAACAAAGTTTAAATTTTGTTCAGGTTGCTGTGTGAACATATATAATGTGATACTGTCCAGCATCTTTTGCTCCTACATAGAATCTAACAGTGATAAAATATGAAAGCCTGGTGAAGACTTCAGGAAGTTCTTTGATTATTCAAAAAGGGGAGCTCCCCACTCTGGCTGTTTCTTTCTACAATCTGACTTGCAAACTGGAGGTTGGATGTGAGTTGTCAGAAATAATGAGAGCCATAGACCAAAAGTGTCTAGGAAATAAATTGACTGTTACTTTTTTCCCACCTTGGCAGAACGATTAGCCATTTTTTGACTCAACCAAAGGGTGGTTGGTTTCTAGTAACTGCAGCCAAGTGCAATCTCAAACTGAAATACATGTTCAGCAAAAAAGGGAAATGGGAAGAAGAAAATCAAAGAATTCACTGCACAGACATACTATTTTCATGGATGGACAGGTTCAGTACTGTTAAGATGTCAGTTCTCCCCACATCCATCTACATATAAAAATATAATTAACATAAAACTCGAGCAGGTAATTTTGGTGGGGTTTTATGGTATGTTATGGTTAGACATGTGAGTAACATCTATCTGTACAAGGAAAGAGAATGAGAAAGCCTATGTTAAAATGTTAACACTTAAGAAATTTGGGAAAGGGTATGGACTTGTCTTAGAATTTTTCTGAGACTCTGAAATTTCAAAATAAAAATGTTTTTCAAGGGGAGGAATGTTACCTGTAAGTCCTCTACTCTTCTTACCCTAGATACATGGCTTAATTGTTTCCCTCCCAAGTCTTTTCTCTGAGAATCAAACCTTTTTCAATCAAAAGAGTAACTGAATGTAGTCTGAAATCTCATTTGCAAGAGTATAAGTGTATGATTAGTATGCAATGTGATTTCTTTTGCAACTAATTAGCAGATGAAGATGTCATCAGAGCTTTGCATAATGAGCCCGCCCCAAAGATACCATATTAGCCTTGGATAATTCATTCTCAGGTACTGGTCAACTTCATGTTCTCGACACCCTCAAGTTTGTATACAAGAACACATTCTGAAATTAATCTACTCATTATGTCATATCCTCGAGCATTCCAATTTATTACCTACAAATAAACAGATTGTGGCTTCGTGGTTGGTTGTGAGGCTGAAATGAATGCACCACCCTGTCTCAAGCAAATGCCTCTGTGACTGGCACACGGTGGACAGTTACTAAATGATGCCTAATGTGAGCAAGACATTGAAATGCTCTGTTGCAGAGGCTGCCATCATCTTCTTGCTGCAGCAACACATACTTGCTGCCTGATGGTGCACAGTTTTTTCAGTCTTTTGGACACCAGCTAGATGTGGTCTTGCAATGACGTATTTCCATATTCATTTTTTTGAATAAGCATTAACTGAATTTCTACAAAGTACAGGTAATTATGTCATAAAATTAATGATGAAGTTCACAATCATATCCACTAAGTAAAGTGGTTTTCTTTAATGTCTTCACTGAATTTTAAAGAATTAAAAAAAAGAATCATTGTCAGAGATGATAAGACCAGTGACAGGGAAGAACCAGAGACCAGCAGAACTGCTTGGAAGAGGCTCACACCAGCTGATTTGCCTGGAGAGGACACTCTCCAACCTGTTGATCTTCTGCAGGTTGTACAGCATGAGCCAGGCTTCCTGCTTTTGTGAGCTAACTATGCTGGGGTGGGCTTTGATGCTGCTGCTGTCTGTGAGTCATTCTTTTATTAGTACTCCTATAATTCCAATAAAATTCATTAGTTCACCAAAAAAAATAAAAAATCTTTAATATTAATT
>NW_008341886.1:1262178-1266646 GCF_000622305.1 Nannospalax galili | reverse complement strand
AGTCCATTGCTCTCATGAAATGTTGCCGATTCCTCCATTGTGAACAAATTCTAGGCCTTCAAAGTAAAATAGTCACAAGTGTGGAATGTGAAGGATGATTGTTTGGTCTGAATTACTGATCCATATTTTATCTATTTGGAAAATTCATTAACTTCTTTTTTCAAACAATTATTCCATCTTTAGAGTATGAATAATGAAAGTTTCTGACTTTTATAATTTAAAGAACACACTAACAAACAAATCAAAGAGCTAAAAGAAGATAGGGATAAACTTCTGAATGAATTCACAAAAGAGATGGAAACATTGAAGAAAACTCAGGCAGATATGAAGAAGGAAGCACAAAACTCAATAAGCCAACTTGACACAACAGGGGAAAGCCTCACTGCTAGAATGAATGAAATGGAAAACAGCATATCAACACTGGAGGATAAAGTTGAAGAACTGTACCACTCAAGCAAAGATTGTGGAAAATGTAAAAAAACACAGGAATGGAATATGCAAAGAGATGTGGGACACCATGAAAAGATCAAATCTAAAGATCATAGGAATAGAGGAAGGAGAAGAATTTCAGGTTAATGGTGTTGACCAGATCTTAAACAGGATTGTAGAAGAGAATTTCCCAAAATTAAAGAAATACATCCCCATACAAATGCAGCAAGCACAAAGAACACAAAACAGGATCAGAAAAGAAACTTCCCATGACATATTATAGTAAAAACACTAAATGTACAGAACAAAGAGAGAATACTGACAGCAGCAAAAGAAAACCAAGTACCTGGACCAAGGTATTTCCGGATCTACAGGACAATAGAGGTCAGCCCAGAATACTTTACCCAGCAGAAATGTCTATTACAGTTGAGGGGGGAAGAAAAATCTTCCATGACATGAAAAATCTGGAAGAATACATGTCCATAAAACCAGCCCTTCAAAGAATACTTGAAGCAATACAGAGAGTGGAGAGAGAAGCAACCATACCCAAGGGGCAATTAAAGAAAATAAATAAAGGTATAATTTAGGAAACACAAAATTAGACTGAGAACACAAATAGCAATCAAAATGACAGCAACCAATACACACCTTTCAATAATGACCTTAAATACCAATGGACTGAACTCCCCAGTCAAAAGACACAGGCTAAGTGAATGGATAAAGAAACAAAATCCATCTCTTTGCTGTCTGCGAGAATCCCATCTCACCTTCAAGGACAGGTACTACCTTCAGGTAAAAGATGGAAAAGAATATTCCAAGAAAAAGGCACTAAGAAACAAGCAGGGGTTACAATTCTAATATCTGACAAAATAGACTTCAAAGTAAAACTAATCAGGAGAGATAAAGAGGGTCACTTCATTCTGATCAAAGGAACAGTTAACCAAGAAGATATTACAATCCTTAACATATGTGCACCAAATTCTGATGTACCCAAATTCATAAAAACAATAGTAAAGGACTTTAAGACACAGATTAACCCCAACTCAGTAATAGTAGGGGACTTCAATACCCCACTGACTCTGTTAGACAGGTCAACTGGATAAAGAATAAACAGAGAGACATCTGAATTAAATGATACCATACATCAAATGGACCTAACAGACATCTTTCAAATATCCCACCCAAGCACCAAAGAATACAGTTTCTACTCAGCACCCCATGGAACTTTTTCAAAATTGGTCACATCCTGGGCCACAAAACAAACCTCAAAAAATACAAAAATAATTGAAATAATCCAATGCATTCTATCAGACCACAATGCAATAAAGCTCAAAATCAACACTGGACAAAGCCCTAGTCACTACATGAACTCGTGGTGATTGAACAACACACTGCTAAACAATGAGTGGGTCAAAGGAGAAGTTAAGAAAGAAATAAAAGAATTCCTAGAATTCAATGAAAAGGACAGTACAGTACAGCACAACACAACCTTTGGGACATTTTAAAAGCAGTCCTAAGAGGGAAGTTTATAGCTCTAAGTGCCTACATTAAAAAATTAGGAAGAAGCAAAATAAATTACCTAACACTACAACTCAAGACCCTGGAAAGGCAAGAACAAATGAAACCGAACCCCAGCAGAAGAGAAGAAATAACAAAAATCAGAGCAGAAATTAATGAAATAGAAACAAACAAAGAATCAATGAATCTAAGAGCTGGGTCTTTGAAAAGCTAAAGAAGATAGACAGACCCTTAGCCCAGTTAACCAAAAGAAAGAAAGAGCAAATCCAAATCAATAAAATCAGAGATTAAAGGGGAATCATCACAACAGACACCCAAAAGATCCAGATCATTAAAAGGGAATATTTTAAAAACATATATGCTACCAAATTTGAAAACCTAGAAGAAATGGAGGGATATTCTAAATTCATGGGAACCACCAAAGTTAAACCAAGAAGAGATCAACAGTTTAAACAGACCCATAATATATGAGGAAATTGAAACAGTAATACAAAGCCTCCTAACTAAAAAAAGCCAAGGTCCAGACGGATTAACAGCAGAATTCTACCAGACATTTAAAGAAGACCTCCAACCAATACTATTTAAATTATTCAAGAAGATAGAATCAGAGGGGGAGAACTCCCAAATTTCTTCTGTGAAGCCAGCATCAGTCTAATACCCAAATCGGGTAAAGACAGAACCAAAAAAAAACCTGTAGACCCATATTCTTAATGAACATAGATGCAAAAATTCTCAAAAAAATACTTGAAAACTGCATACAGACACACATCAAAGAGATCATTCACCATGATCAAGTACGCTTTATCCCAGAGATGCAGGGATGGTTCAATATACACAAGTCAATAAACGTCATCAATCATATAAATAGAATCAAAGACAAAAACCACATTATCATCTCAATAGATGCAGAAAAGGCTTTTGACACAATTCAGCATGCATTTATGTTCAAAGTCCTAGACAGAATTGGACTGGAAAGACCATATCTCAACATAATTAAAGCTATACAAAACAAACCCACAGTCAACATCATTCTAAATGGATAAAAACCAGAAACATTCCCATTAAAATCAGGGACCAGACAAGGACTCCTTTTCAACATATGGCTTGAAACTCCTGCTAGAGCAATAAGACAAGAGGAAATTAAAGGAATACTAATTAGAAAAGGAGAGGTCAAACTATCACTTTTTGCAGATGATATGATACTATACCTAAGAGATCCCAAAAATTCCACCAGAAAAGTCCTAGAAGTGACTAGCACTTTCATTAAAGTGGCAGGTTGCAAAATTAATCTACAAAAGTCTGTAGCCTTTCTATATACCAATAACATGCAATCAGAGAAAGAGTACGTGGAAACACTCCCTTTCACAAAGCTACCAGAAGATTAAAGGACCTCCCATGCTCATGGATTGGAAGAATTAATATTGTGAAAGTGACCATCCTATCAAAAGCAATATATAGATTCAATGCAATCCCAATAAAAATCCCCAATGATGTACTTTACAGAATTAGAAAAAAACCATCTTTAAATTCATATGGAAGCACAAAAGACCCTGGATAGCCAAAACAACCCTGAGCACTAAGAGCAATGCTGGGGGGGGATTACTATACCAGATCTCAAAGTATGCTACAGAGCTATAGTCTTAAAAACAGCATGGTACTGGTGCAAAAATAGACACATAGATCAATGGAACATTGTTGAAGATCCAAACCTGAGTACATGCAATTTCACCTACCTGATATTTGACAAAGGGGCCAAGAACACACATGGAGGAAAGACAGCATCTTCAACAAATGGTGCTGGCAAAACTGGATCTCCACCTGTAGAAGAATGAAATTAGATCCTTATCTTTAGCCTTGTACAAAAGTCAACTCCAAATGGATCAAAGACCTCAATGTGAAGCTGGAAACCCTGAAACTATTAGAAGAAAATATTAGCAGTAACTTAAAAAATATAGGTGTAGGAAAGGATTTTCTAAATCAGGCAGCAGTTGCTCAGGAATTAAGTTCAGCAATCCACAAGTGGGACCTCATTAAACTAAAAAGTTTCTCTACAGCAAAAGAAACAATCAAAAAAGTGAAGAGAAAACCCACAGAAAGGGAAAAAATCTTCACTAGTGACACATCTGACAGGGGTTTAACATCCAGAATATATATAAAGAACTCAAAAAACAAAGAATCGAGAAACCAAATGACCCAATGAAAAGATGGGCTGAAGATCTAAACAGAGAGTCCTCAAATGAAGACATAAAGATGGCTAAGAAACATCTGAAAAAGTGTTCAACATCATTAGCAATTAGGGAAATGCAAATTAAAACCACCCTAAGGTATCACCTTACCCCAATCAGACTGGCTAGGATCAAGAGAACAAATGATACCAAATGCTGGCGAGGATGTGGAGAAAGGGGAACACTCATTCACTGCTGGTGGGATTGCAAATTCATGCAACCTCTATGGAAAACAGTGTGGGGGACTCTTAAAAAACTAAAAATGAACCTACAATATGACCTGGTTATACCATTCA
>NW_008341886.1:1260584-1261508 GCF_000622305.1 Nannospalax galili | reverse complement strand
AAGCTCAAATAAACTCTTCCTTCTATAAATTGCTTGGGTCAGTGTTTCTATCACAGCAACAGAAAAGTGACTAATACAATAAAAAGTGACTAATACATTAATGCTATTATGTCTCATAATTATTTTTAAAAAAAGAAAAGAAAATGAGAATGTAAAAGATGTTAAAAGGATATGGGAATGGAGATATTTCATGAAATGGACAGAAAAAATGAGAAAGCTTAAGTAAGTGATGAAGGTCTGTTTAGGTTTGTTATGATATATAAAGGATGAGACAAAAATAATATACACACAATTTTAAAATGTCTGTGGTCAATAGTCAACTAGTTTAAGGAACAAAATATGTGTCAAGTCAAAGTTTATCTGAGAATATTTGGGTTTTTCACCCAAGCCTTATCTATATAGCACATGATAATTAAAAGTACCAGATAAATGGAACTAACCTTACTGGTGGATGTTTAACAGCCATACTTGGAGGCCTATACTAATATGTTCAGAGGGACCTAAAGGACAGTTTTTGCCCCTTGCCCTCCAAGGTCACCTAAGTTCCAGGAGACTATGGAACATCTCTCAAAATGTCCTGTAACTGTGGTGAGTCACCTGTCCTCTTGTTTAGGGAGGCCATGGAGACCCCACGAGTGGACTTGAACAAGTGTCCAATCTACAAAGAGGAGGATCAATTCAAAGGCAACATCTCATTCATGCTTCCAAGTGAAGCCAAACATGGTTGAGCAGGACCTTTGACTTATCTTCACATACATGGAACTGGTAAAAGAAATGAACCAAAAGCACCTCCCAAGCCCATGGGACCCCTGAGGAACAGATCCTCAAATGACCTCAAGAGTAAAAACAAATCAGTTTATCTGGTCCAATTGTATGTCCTTAAACACCCAAAAGGGAAGTATAACCAAAGATCAAAGGGGCCAA
>NW_008341886.1:1254878-1260035 GCF_000622305.1 Nannospalax galili | reverse complement strand
TCTTGTCTTTACTTCTCCTTCACATCTCCTAATCATGATTCAAAGACTCTTTTCCTCCTTGAGATAAGATTTATGCAATTTGGAACTCTTTTAGATAGACCCACTGAAGGGGTACTCCAATTGCCTCACCCTGTGTCCCTGTTCAGCATGGAAGAAGCCAGAGCAGTCTGCGTCCAAATTCCCTATTGTCAATTTGGGTAACCTCTTCAGAGGATGGTGTGATAAGAATAGGAGGTAGGAATTGGCTAGGCAGTTAGGGTAAAAAGCCCAAACAAAAGTAGCCAATTTCTTGGCTAAAACTCACAATGTCCTTCGGCCTCTTAGCAACCTACTGTGTTCTGATGGCCAAAAGTGTTGAAAATATTTGGGAGCTTTTATCTAATCCTTAAAATATTTTAGGGTTACCTCTTCAGAATGGGGAATGTTAATGTAGCCAAAAGACTTATTTTAAAAAATTAAAGAAGAAGAAAGAGTACATGAAGTTATCAGAAAAAAAAAAGTGATGGGATGATATGGGAGGAGTTGGAGGGGACGGAGTCTGCATTGATTTGATCAAAACAGCTTATATGCATGTATGAAATTCTCAATAAATTGTTTATTAAAAAAGTGTAAGTCTATGCTATAGAATCGAGGAGCTTTCCTATTACATTTCACTATAACATACATCTTCACATGCTTTTTCTGTGTCTTGTACAGTTTTTCACTAATTTACCCAATAATACAGTATCAGATGAGCTTCATAGTTTCAAAGATTTTTGTCTGTGCACAGAGGATATGTTGAAGTTATATTTTTAGTATTTTATTTATTTTTATTTTATGTGTATGAGTGTTTTGCTTGTGTGTATGTAAGTGCAACACGTGTGTGCCTGGTACCCTCAGAATGCCAGAAGAGGAAGTCAGAGCTCCTGGAACTGGATTTATGGATGGTTGTTAGCCACCATGTGAATGCTGGGAACTAAACCCAGGTCTTATGTAGGAGCAGCAAGTACTCTTAACCACTGAGCCCTCTCTTCAGGCCCTCTTATATTTCTTGAATTCAAATTTTTATGTCTTGCAGTATTTGTATTTTGTTACATGTTCAGTTTTGTTTGTAGCAAAAGTAATGAGTTCTTATCTAAACAAAATAGAAAAGTCCCAAAATTATGAAAAGTCATAATCCCCTCTCAGAACCATTTAGTTTCACTTCCTTTCCTCATATTTTTTTCTTAAATAAAGATACAGTGCAAATTGCCTAGCCAATTATATTTCTGTCCTTTTAAGTTCTGTTTCTTACATGCTCCTTCTCTAAGGTGAGACCACCCTTTAAGTGATCAATTTTAATTAATACACTTCAGCTCTCACTATGTGATGTTTTACATGATATCTAAGCATTTAATGAAGATTATTTTCTCAATAACTCGGAAAGGTAAATTTCCAGTTGTGAAATTGTGATCTGGTTTTGGATACAATGGAACAGCTGTGGCAGATGTGTCTGTGCAGAGTATACTCAGACATTTCAAATGAACAGAGATCCAGGGTCCCAGGCCAGAGGGACCTTGGAGGGCAGATCTGATGTGACATCTGTTCTCTCTTCGGAGATTTCACCAGTCTGAGCAATGGAAGGGGCCAGTTCTGATGTTCTTCCTCATTTGAGGGCCGCTGTTGAGAGAGATGTTTCTAGAGATTTTATTGTTCTTACAGGACCTGACGTTGAAATGACTGTTCAAGATCCCAGCGAGGTGATGTGTGGAGATGTGAGGTTGTCTGTAATAGGACTGATTATACCATCAATTTTGCTAAATTCTAAAGCTTTGCAGAGCCTAATGCTAATATAAAGCCTCTGAAAATCAATACGATTTTATGAACTTTATTGTGCAGAGGAGGGAAGCATTTACATTCAGGAACTGCCATCTGTTGAGGTTGTGAAACAATGGTGTTTCCTCCCATTTGAAATATTAAAGATGTAACATAGAAGACAGCTATATTCAAAGATGGAGCGTAATAAATGATAGTGAGATCATGAAGAAGGGGCCGTATACAATAGAACCTCAGTCTTTGTAGGGCAGGAAGAGAACCCAGAAGTGTCCTGAAAACAAGACTGGCCCTATGAAACAAAATGGAGGCTCTGGCTATCTGTAAGCCAAGGTGTGAAGTCTCAGAGAAACCTACCCTGCCAACACTGTAATCTTAGACATCTGCCTTCACACATGTGAGAAGATGCATTTCTATTGCCCAAAAAAGTAATACAAAATAGTATGTAGATTGAGTTAGGACCCAGGGCACCAAGATAAAAAGATAGGAACAAATTCTCTTTGAAGAAATCTAAAACTAGAGCTAAACAGACCAATGTACTTCTCTGTACTTTAACTGTGTGTCAGCAGAAAGCTGAATAGATAGCTTTTGAGTAAAACAATTCAATCCCACACCTCTGCAACTTGAAAAGTATAATAAAAGGACCTTAGAAAAATGAAGACAAACTACTATACAAGTAAAAAGGAAAGCCACTTATAGCAATAAAAATTCAAAGATTAGCCAGGTGTGGTGGCACACACCTTTAATACCAGCAGATGGATCTCTGTGAGGTCAAGGCCAGCCTGGACTACATAGAAAGTTCCATGTCAGCTAGGGCTATTGGGATGCTCTGTCTCAAAAAAAGAAAAAGAAAAAGAAAAAAAACCCTGAAAAATAAAATAAAATGCTAACATCTACCCAGTATTCTAAATCCAATGAAAAGACACTTGGGCCTGATGGGAAACCAAAGCCATCTCAATAAAGGGAAGGAAGCAGCACTCCCTGCAGACGGTCTGCCTTACAAAGAGCTGAAAAAAAAGTTGCTCATCAGTCCTATAGGAGATGAGGGTGGAGGAAATGTCAGAGCTTCAGGAAATAAGAAGAAACAACAGGAATAAAAATACCTAGATCAGTATAAAAGTTCATATTCTCCTCTTAAGTTTGCTCACACACATCAATGCTGAAAGTAAAGGTTTGTAATATTTTCTGGTGTGGCTTTAAATGGACCTACAAATGACACCTCAAGCAATAACAGTTGTGACTTATTGGTAAAGGTACTTTTACTATTGCAAAGACTCAACAGCATCCTTAAAATTCTTTTTAAAGTTTTTTATTTATTATTTTTATCTTATGTGTATGAGTGTATTGCCTGCATGTGCTAAGCATCAGTGTTGCGCCCATTATCAATTCTAATGACCCATAATTCAAACACAACAAAGATATGTAGCCAGATCACCAAGAGAACATTTTAAATTTAATATTAAAACATTCAGTTAATCAAAAACAAGGCAGGCAAAGGACACAAAGAAGCAATAGATAGGAAGATAAAAACAATGAAATAAAATGGTAGCCACACTGATAATTATTACGTACTCCAGTTAACATTGAGATGGTCAGTGGATTGGTGGTAGAGCACTAGCTTAGCCTGCAAAAGGCCCTAGGTGTGGTCCCTGGTGCTACAAAACAAACAAATAAATAAAAAGATAGTGATTTACAAAATGAAAGAAAACAAATGTATTAGAAAGTAAGTATTGTAGAGAGACAGAAAGTAAAGGACAGAAAAAGATACACCATGAAGATTAAGCAGAAGAAAATCAGACAAGGAATGCTGGGTAATATCAACTTAAAGAAGCACAGGATGTCCGAGAAAGAGCAACATGGTTCAACAGGAAAAATCAGAGGAGGGAATTCATGCCAAACTCCCGAATACATGAAGCAAGATGAAAAGAATTACAGGGTGAGCGATGATCAGGAAAGGTTTTAACTCAGGCAGTTTTAGTAACTAGACAAAAGTAGTCAGAATGATTTTCACATCCTGGGAGCCACACTCCCTTAGAATATAAAATGTGTCCACCAACTTAATCCACCTTAAAGGAATGGAAGAGTTAGGTGTTTCACACCTGATAGCTCATTAAGAACTGTTCATCTTCTTGCTTAAAGTCATTCCCTTCCAGCTCCTTTAAGCTTGATCAAGTGGATGAGACACTGCCATGCTGTGGGCTACTCCAGGGAGAGATCATGTGACAAAGAACTAATGTCAGCTTTGAATCCATGGTCAGTGAGAAACTGAGGCTTAGTCACACAGACCATAGGGAACTGAATCCTCCCAACAACCCAAGAGTGAACGTGCTGTTGGCTTTCAAGAAGGCAGTGATCACAGGCCAAGGAACGAAGGTGGCCTAAAAGAAGCTGGAATAACAAGTGATACTTTGCCACGGTTCTCTCAAAGGAGCTTGACTCTTCTGATGTTTTGGTTCTAACCCAATGAGAACTGCTTTATGTTTCTGACCTCTGGATCCGTAAATTAGTGGTTATTTATTATAACAATAGGAACTAACACAGAAGAATCATCTATGCACAGAATTGAAGACTCTGCAGCCAATTTTAATACATGAATTTTGCAAAAACAGTTGAATCATAATCATAATGAATCAATTGTCTTTCTATTAAGTGAGAAAAAATTATAAAATGAAACTTAAATTTCTTAAGCACCATAGTGTTTTATATGTATACATATATTTATATGTTTATATTTACATATAGTCACAGTAATGAATTAGAACACTCAGTTGCTCAGATAGCAATTCTTTTTCTAATTTATCCTATATATGCAGAGCCACACCAACCAAAATCCATAGAATTTTTATAAAATAGATGTGTTGATTTAAAGTTTTTTTATAGTAGTTTTAAAAAAACTCAAACTAACGAGTCAATCTTGAATTTGAAGAATGAAGTTCTAGGATGCATGTTAACAGGCACAAGATTTACTATAACTGTATAGTAATTAAGACTGTTCTATTTTCAGAACCACAAAAAAAAAAAAAGACCAAGGATGAGACAGACTTAAAAACTGACACATGGGACTGAAGGATGGCTCAATGGTTAAGAGCACTGGCTGCTCTTGCAGAGGACCCAGGTTCAGTTCTCAGCACCTATGGCTGCTAACAACCATCCATAACTCCAGTTCCAGGGGCTCCCATGCTCTCTTTTGGCCTCTGCAGGCATTGTACAAATGTGGCACACTTACATACGTGAAGGTAAAACACTCATACACATAACATTAAAATAAAATTTAAAAATAAATAAATAAAAATAAAATGTAGAGACCAATACACTTATGACCTAATAAGCAACATTCCAACAACTCCTCCTGCTCCCCCTGCTCCT
>NW_008341886.1:1238163-1254723 GCF_000622305.1 Nannospalax galili | reverse complement strand
CAAAAAGGAGGAGGGGAGACCTCTCTCTTCTTTTTGTACAAATATATTACAGGAGATTCAAATTTTAGGTAAAAATGCACAAATGCTCCTTGACTCATGATAGGGTTACATCTTGTCATGATGAATACATAGTAAGTTGAAAGTATCACAAGGTTAAATAAAAACATCTATAATGTACTTGCCTTCTAAATATCCTGTCTCTGTAACACAGGATGCTCTAGTATTGTCTTAGTTTTCCTGTTGTGATACAGTGTTCTGACAAAAACAATTTCTACTGGTTAGTTTTTGTCAACTTGACACAAACTAAAGATACCTGGGAAGAGGAAACCAACTGAGGAATTTCCTCCATCACACTGGCCTGTGATCATGTCTGTGAGGTAGGCATGACTATGAGGAATTTTCTTGATTGCTAACCCAGCCTGCTGAGGGCCATGCCATCCCTGGGCAGGTGGGTATGAGCTGTATAAGAAAGACAACTAAACAAGTCAGGGAAGCAAGCCTATAAGAAGCTTTCCTTGATGGTCTCTGCTTCACCTCCCACCTCTAGGTTCCTGTCTTGAGCTCATGCACTGGCTTCCCTTGATGATGGACTGTAACCTGTAAGTCAAATAAACCCTTTATTCCCTAAGTTGCTTTTGGTCAGTGCTTTATCACAACAGAGACACAAACTAGAACACA
This sequence comes from Nannospalax galili, assembly GCF_000622305.1. NCBI lineage: Eukaryota > Metazoa > Chordata > Mammalia > Rodentia > Spalacidae > Nannospalax > Nannospalax galili. Next base: position 1,254,045 of record NW_008341886.1, on the reverse strand, counting down.
ACTGAAGGGAAAGGAATGTATTTCAGCTCGGGGTGCAGTCCACCATGCCAGGCATGCCAAAGCAGCAGCAGCTGAAGAAGCTGGTCACATCACGTTCATAGTCAGGACACAGTGTGGTGAATGTTGGCACACAGTTCTTCCTCCTATTTTACAAGGTGCAGAATCCAAATCCAAGGAAGGATACCATACAGTTCTAGTATGGGTCTTCTCATCTCAGTTGACCTAATCAACATAATCCCCCATAGGCATATCCAGAGACTAAGTAACCCTTCATGGGTGTGCCTGGAGGCTTGTCTCATAGGTGAATCAAGTATTGTCCAGTTGACAGTTAGCACTAACCATCGCAGCATCCTATCTTAGCCACACAGGCTACTATAACATCTTGTGGTCTCCTGGGAACTGTGGGGTCTGCCGCTGTCAACATGAAAAAGCATCCTTGCCTTGGAAAATTAAAAATTCACACTTGGAAGTAGTTCCTGTTGTTTTCTCCTCATCAGAGAAAATTCAGAAGTGAAACCATTACAAGTTGGAGGCCCATCTGTAAATGAAGTTGGGTACTATGGGAAAAGTGATTTCCTTAAATGGAAAGGTAAGAGTAATACAGAATCCCAGAAGTAAATATATCCTGTGGGGAGAGAAATAAGTTCTTTACCCTGGAAGATTCAGCAGGCATTGTCAGGTCCCAAATCCTAGATTGCTTGACAAACAAATGAATTATTTTTTATTTTAATTCTATGTATGTGAATATATTTTTAAATATTTTATTTAGTATTTTATTTTATGTGTATAAATGTTTTGCCTGTATGTATGTAAGTGTATCACATGTGTGCAATGCCCACAGAGGGCAGAAGACGGTAACAGATCCCCTGAAACTGGAGCTATGGATGGTTATCAGCCACCATGTGAGTCCTAGAAACTGAATCCAGGTCCTCTGCAATAACAATCAACGTGCTTAACTGCTGAGCCCTTCCTCCAGCCATGAATGTACACATATCTTGATTTATTTATAAAATTAAAGTGCATTACGGTTATGGAACAGTCATAATCTATGAATATACATATGAAAAATATATGAAAATGTAATCTTATAAATTATAGCTGTAATTTTAATTTGTTAAATAAAACAAATTTATGAAGGTGCTATACCTATATCACACTGCAGATGTCTTCATTTAGACTACATTTGCTACTTACAGTGGAGAAATGTGAGTGAAATTATCACATTTCCACCTTAGATGCCAGTTAGCAGTAGATGTCAAGGTTCTGAAAGCACCCAAAACTATGTAATGTATGTGAAATTATTTTTTAATATTTAATTTATTATTTTTATTTTATGTGTATGAGTGTATTGCCTGCATGTATGTAAATTAACCCACATTGTGCAATGCCCATGGAAGTCAGAAGAGGGCATCAGATCCCCTGGAACTGGAGTTATGGACAGTAGTTACCTGCCATGTGGGTGCTAAGAATGGAACCTGGGTTCTCTTCAAGAGCAGCCAGTGCTCTTAACCACTAAGCCAGCTTTCCAGTCCTTATGAGGAATTATTTTGAAATACCATTTTGTGTCCATTAAATAGAGCATGTTAAGATAGTCAAACCTATCTCTGGTCAATCAGAGCAATAGAATAGATGTTGACTTACTATGTTGCTCTGTCAGGAATGTTACCGTACCATCTTTCACCGTATACTAAATGACTCTAGTTTCTGACATTTAGTAATCACCAGATCACCTCAGAATTTTTCTAATTCTATTTTTGTAGAACATATGCAATATTTTCAAGACAGAATAAAAGAGAATGAAAAAATTAAGATATCAAGCTGGCATTGTAGGAAAAGAAACTCAAAGAATTGAAAGACAGTATAGAATCTCAAGACATATTTCAAGAATTTCAAGGAAAGAGTACAGAGGTCAAAAATAATCAAAATGAAATTTATTGGAGAGAAATGCTAAGTCCTTTCCTTAGCTTAATATAATAGCATCCTTAAGTCAAAGTTAGGAGACTCTTAGTTTTGAACTGTGACCCATTTCCTAGGACTACACTAGACACATGCATGCAGTGTGTTTAGGGAGATTCCCTTTGGTCCCTTCAAAGTAAATTAGACTTACTAACTGTTGTAGGCGGCTGCTGATTCTGTGGTGAACATTGTTGATGGCTCCCGGGTTGACATGTTTAAGACAGTCACTTCCAGTTATCACCTCAAAATCAAGCTTCCTTCTTACATTGTTTTTCCATGTGACTGATCATTATTCTTTGAAGTCTTCCATATGACTGATCAATATTCTTCACTGAATATGAATCACTTTTATTTATTTTGATGGTTTATATTGATTGTCAGTGTGATGGGATCTAGAATTATGTGGCCGACAAATCACTGGGCCTGACTGTGAGACAATATCTATTAGGTTAATTGAAGTTGAAGACCCACACCAGATGTAGGTGACACCATTTCCTGGCTGATGTCCTGAATTATATAAAAAGGAGGATACTGGCTGAGCACCAGCATTCATCACTCTGTGGTTCCTGATTGTGGATACAATGTGACCATTGGCTCTCCAGTCCTTCCTTCATGCCTTCCTTGTCATGATGGACTGTATACCCTGGAACTGTATGAAAACAATAAGCCCTTGTTTCCTTAAGTTGCTTTTGTCCAGATATTTTGTCACAGAAATGAGATAGATAATGAATACATTTCTTTACATTGTTGTTTGATATACAAAAACCTTGGGAAAGATTTGAAATATCAAATTTAATAGAAGAATTTGTGGTAGTTATTACTTTACATCAGAAATGGTCAAGCAAATTGTGCTTGTTTATCTGAGTTGACTATAAGTTAAAGCTCAAATATGTTCTACATACCTGTGAAAATTTACCTGGAAACTAGTGTTTTCAGAGAAAATTTTATCGTAATTTTAATTTCTCTGATTTACAAGTTTTTTCCAACTTAGATTTTGAAGTCCACCTGAACATGCCTACTACACTAAAAATGAGTCCTCTCGTTTTACTATGTTAGCCTCTGTATGTCAAGTTCAGATATCTGCTACTGGGTCTTGATTTATCCAGCTCAGTTCTGTGTTAGTTTACTAGGGCTGCCGAAACAAAATGCATGGCTAGAAGCCCATAATCAAGGTGTCTGCAGGTCTGGTTGCCATGGAAACCTCTCTTTGTTTATACAATGAACACCTTCTTGCTCTTTCCTTAAGACTGTTGTTTAACTCTCTTTTTAGAAGGACCCTGATCATATTGTACTATGGCTCCTTCACCCTAACCTCTAATTTTAATGTAATTCTATCCTTAAAGATGTTGTCTTCAAAAGCAGTCACATGCTAAGTTATGGGAATTAGAGTTTCAATTTATACATTGGTGATAGGTGAGTGGGTCACATTCAAACCATAACCACTAGCAGTGTCTGGTTGCCTATAATGGTAATTGAGGAATTAGATCTCTTTCACTCACTGTGATAATTCATTATTCATTCATTCATGAGCTCATCAAATATTAAAGGCCTATTCAATTGTCAGCCGTGCTGTGGGTCCAGGGGAGACAGGTATCATTGCTCTCCTGGAACTGACACTGTAGAAGAGAAGAAAGACAGGAGCATAGAAACTGGCCCTTCCATATTGCAGCATTGTATGTCAGGTGCCCAGGTCTCTGAAGAAAAACAGATGGGGGTGCTCTTTTGGTAGTGTATTCAGGAGGCACATTTCTAAGTAGATAACATCACAGATTTTAATAAGGAAAGTTTAGGGACATCCAGGAAACGTGTTCTAAGTAGATGGCACAGCAGTGGTGAAAGCGTAACACTGCTGCAGCAAATAAAGAAACAAAAGAAAACGGACATGGCACATTCAAGGAGCAGGTAATGTAGACTTCAGGTCACATGAAACCTCTGCGTTGCAAGGATGAAGGGGAATCCCATGGGAGTTTGGACAGGGGTGTGATATAACCTGATTTAAGACCTTTGTGGAACACCTTATTTCCTGTGTGGTGAACAGGTTACAAGGAAACAAGCAGATGGTGTGATGCCCTCGTACAGACCAGGACAAACACGACAAGGCAACGTGGATGAGACTAATACAGGTAGAGGTGACATGGCGAAATGCGTCCAATCCGGGATTCTGCCGTTAAAACAAATTGTGTTTGACAGAGTCTTTGGAAGTGTGCTGGAAATTCACAGCAGCCCAGTGTTGTGTAAATTCTGATTTTCTTGAACTGCAATGTATTGATGCTTAAGACTGTGTTCCCCCCTCCTGTTCCCCCCCCCCCAGCAACAGTGTGGACAAGGTTGAAGGGGCGACACAAAGTCCGAACCCCACCCCCACCCTGTAAATTATTCTACTTCTGAACCTGCAGGGTTTCCAGGCCTTGGTCCTTGTTGGTAGTAGTATAGGAAGACATTTTGCTTGGAAGCATTTCCCTTTCAATTTTTATATGTTTTGAAAAACCAAGGATTTCTAGAAAAAAAAGCAGCAAATGATGAAGGTGCTTGAAAGAGATTTTGTATAGTGAGGGTGCTTTTTAAAAACCTTCCAGTGTAACAAACTGCTTCCCTTAGAGCCACTGGCTTATATTACATATTAGACCTTCCCTTACCCTCCCTAGAGATGATCTGTTCGTTTCCCAGAGGCAACTTTGTCCCTCCCTCCCCTCTTCCTTCTCTCTCTCTGGCTCCTACCCTCCTTTCCTCCCCCCACTCCTTCTTCCTCCTCTCCCTCCTTTTCAATCTCCTCTCCTGCACTCTCCTGCTCCCTCCCACCTGAGGAGTGCTTCTGATAACTGCCTGATACATGTTTTGAGTTTTATAACTTTGAAGTCCCCATTTTCTCCTTTAGGTGAAAAAAAGCTGTAATAGGAAATCATTGTAATGCCCCGGAGGCTCTGGGAAATGAGAAACCAGTACTAAAATAGCTGCCTTGGCACATAACTCTCTTAAATTTGAAGATAAACTTCACTGATCTGGATCACTAGTGAGAAAATATTTTTAATCTTTTAGTTTTACATTGGTCATAGATTTATAACTAGGAAAATATAAAATCACTGGTTGTTTTTTTCTAAGAGGTCATGAGTGAAATGTATCAGGAAAATCCCAGCAGATAGGTGAGTGGGACATGGAGTGGATGTGGGAATTATTCAGCTTAAATACAGCATGTGACAAGTTCATGTACAATGAGCAACTTTTGAGGACTTCTTTCCAGTCTATGTGTGAGCTCCCCAAATATATTATCTGAAAGTCCTAACTACTTATACCTTAGAATGTGACTGTATTTGGAGGTGAACTCTTTTAAAAATATTTTACTTATTATTTCTATTTTATGTATATTCACATACTGCCTGCACATATATAAATTCATCTGTGTTGTGCAATGCCCATGGAGATTAGAACAGGGCATTGAACACCTAGAACTGGAGTTACAGATGGTTGTTAGCTGATATGTGGATGCTGGATTCTAAACCCAGGTCCTCTGCAAGAGCAGCCAGTGCTCTTAACTACTAAGCCATCTCCCCAGTCCCTTGAAGGTAAGCTCTTTAAAAAGGCAGTTAAATACAATACTCCCATATGAAATTCTCAAAAAATTTTTCAATAAAATAAATGTATGAAGCTGTTGAATAGTTTTAAAAATTAAAGAGCAAATAAATACATAAGTAAATAAAATGAGGTTATTAATGTGGGGCCCTTAGTTGTTGTTTTGGTGGAGGGACTTTGCATCCTCAACAAGTGCTAAACCACTGAGCTAAACCTGCAGCCTTGACTGATGTCCTTATAAGTGGAGATCTGAGCACAGGCACTCATAGAGAGAAGATCATATGTGCAGAGAACAGCCTCTATGCCCCAGGCAAGGGAGAAGAATCAGAAAAAAACTAAACTTTCACCTCAGATTTCAATCTGTGGGACCAGGAGAGAATAAACACATCTTGCTTAAAGCCCCCATCCAGTGATGTTTTGTTACAGCACCTTGCATAACTGATACAACATGCATCCAAACATATTGTTTACAAACTTGTACCGTTGGTTGCTAAGCCCTCAGGACATAGATAGCAAGGGGACCACTGGAGATTCTAAGTGCTGGTGACTGGGGTTGTGACTTTTGAATTTGATAATGTTTCTCATTTTTGTTATTTTAAAACACTGGCTTTCCTGTTCCTGACAGAATTGCACAAGTTCTTCTTGGGAGTGGAGAAGTCCTTCTCTAAGAGGCAAGGGCGCTGTCTTAGTTCTTTTCCTGTCATTGCGATAAATACCTTGACAAAAGCAACTTAAGGGAGAGACCATCCCTATAGAGAAGTTACTGTGACAGGAGCTTAAGGCAACTGGTCACAGTGTATACACAGGCAAGAACCAGAGAGAGATGAATACTTCCCCTCAGCAAATTTTTCCCTTGTAAGGCAGTCCAAGACCTCAAATAACATAATCACTATAATTTCCCACAGCCAAGACTCCATTTTAACCTAACATAACCTAAACAACCCTTGTGGGTGTGCTCAGAGGTTTGTCTCCTGGGTGATTCTAGATCTCATCAGGTTGACCGTTGAGAGTAACCATCATGGATGGTACACCTGTTTTGACCAGTTAAATCCTTACACAGAGTGTCTCATTTCCATTTGGGAAATGCACAGTTTCAGGAATATGATCAGTAGTGGGAACACCCTTGGGACTGTTTTCAGGTGCAGAAACTGTTGATGTGGCTCAATAAATGGCAGGTGTATTTTTGTTAGTCGGGACATGGCAATATCATTTTGATCTAAGAGGAAATGGGTACCCAACTTCTGCAAATATCCACCTTATGTAGGGAAAGTTGTGCTGATGTTGCTAGCCCACATGACATTTCCATTGAATAACTGAGCTACAGCTACTAGATAATGAGGTGGAGGAGGGGAATGTGAGTTGAGGAAGAATTATAATTAGAAGAGAAAACATCACCAACCACAAATCACGCATTGAAAGCAAGGAACAGTAACCTTGACAAATTCGCTAATGATTTCTAATAGTTGGTTGTGGATTTTTTGCTTGGACTTCTCAATAGACAACTGCATTGTTAACACATAAGGATAGATTTATGCCTTCACCTGTAAAATTGTATGCATTTTTTAGTGTTGTTAATGTTTAAATTTTCATAACTGTACTCGAGAATTCCAGTGCAACACTGAGAAATAATAACAGTATGAAACTTGCTCTGACCCTGACTATAATATTTCTGAAATCTTATCGTGAATTATAACAGCTAGTTTAAGATTTTTCTATAATATTTCACATTACAGGGTCGCTATTTTAGATGCCCTTTTTCCATGGTTTCTCCTGGGTATAATATTCCTCTTCAACTCATTCCTTCTACCTGATTAGGTTGTTGGGGCAAACACAACTACTGTCAGATTCAGGCTAAGGTTCTATTACTTTTTCCTTTGGGTTAAGTTTATCTGGGCACTTTCATAAAAGTCCTGCACTTTAACGCTTGATGATACCAGTTTGTTGCTTTATATTTTACTAAAAACCTCCATATACCAATGTTTGTGGACATTTCTTTTTAAGTTCCTTGAATACAATAGCCAATCTGAATTTATGTAAAAGTAATAAGGAATTTTTGCACAGTATTAAGCATTAGGAATGGATGCAATTCTCAGAATAACTAGGTAAAGTACCCAGGAACCAGGTTTTCAGCTGTCTGAGGACCTAAGCCTTATATTTTTCTTCTTCATTATTTATCCCATTAGAATTGAACAATAAACATCTGGATTTTCATAGCAGAAAAATCAAAAGTAAGTCCATGGATTCTATAATCATCATTAACTCTTCACATTTTTTTTTGCTCTAATAATGTTTTTATGAAACCTCACTATTTGGCTATTGGCCACATCCTACACCTGTGAGTTGCAGGGGTCAAGGTACTACTACTGTAGAGTAGAATTAGATATTTGCAGGGTCTACTGTGCAAACACACTAGCAGGTGAATCTGCCCCAGGAGGGTTATTTTTGAAGTCCACATTGGGACACAGTTCCTATGAAGTCTCAGAGTATATTGCTGATTTGACTGGCCAGGGTGAATCCACATTATTTTGAACATCAACTTTCCTGAACAGAGCCAAACAACTTTTTGGCAAAACTACAATTTGGGAGCAGAGGCGGCTGTATTTATAACACTAAAACTCTCAGTTGTGCTAATATACAGGGAAGAACTTGTATGGCTATTTTTCATCTTGGTAGAATCATTCATTATTGGGAAACTTGACCCATGCATGGATGTATTTTTTAATATCAGTCCTGTGTAATGTGGAGCACACTTTTCTAGACTTCAAAAATATAAAATATTAGTGCCCTGCAATGAAATACTGTGTGCCAGTAGAGCAACACCATGTGGGTCACCAACATGATTTAGAAACACAAAGTCATCTTTCTCTTCATAACCTGGAAGTTGTATTTTCTTTGAGTTAACAAAACATTCCAATAAGTTTGTTAAAACTAGATCCCCAGATTAACTGGTATATATAAATTATACCCAAAAGAAAAATATGGACACAAAATATCTGAAAATATGTTGACCTTGATAACTGATTGGGCTTATATATTAAAAAATTTCTTAAGTTTTGTTATTTTTCTACTTTGTACACTGTGTCTAGATGTCCCTAATTACACTAACAGCTGCAGTCAATTACCCCAGTCAGGATAGTGGCACCTGGTAGTGGACTGAATATTTATCTTCTGTTACCATGTATTATTCTTCAGAGAAACAGAATGATGATGTTACACACACACACACACACACACACACACACACACACACACACACACACCCTTCTTGATTTACAGTGGGGGTTCCATCCCAAAGAACCAAATGGAAGTTAAAATATCATTAGGTAGAAATATACTTTATATACTTCTGAAATATAGCTTAACCAATTTTAAATGTTATGGGAACACTTACAGTAGGACAAAATTAACACAAGGCCAACTTTATTGTGTTGAGGATCTTTTGTAATTTGTTGAATACTTCATGGCAAGGTCAAAACAGAGTGGTTGTGTGTGCTTTAACATCATTACAAAGATGAGAAATAATGTCATGCAGCTGTAAGGTGGAAGCTGTATAAATAAAGTGTATAATTTATTAGAAAGCATTGACTCACATGACTATGGAGGCTGATTAGGCTCACAATTTGTCAGTTCCAAGCTAGAGACTCAGAAGAGTGGGTTATATAGCACAGCCTGAATGTCAAGGCCTGGAAGCCAATAGTGATGGTGTGAAGCCCAGTCTAGGGCAGGAGACACTCATATAAATACATCCAGAAATAATAGTTAATGTGGATATCCAATAGCCAGAGGTTGACACATGTAATAACCCATCACAACCCTGAATCCATCTCCATGTGGAGCCTGAAAAAGTGGTCAGATTGAGAAAAAGAATTTTTTTCAGATAAAATAAGCAAGTTGACATAAAGTTATATTAGGCTTAGGTTAACTCAATTTTTAAAAATATTTATTTTTTATTTTATATGTATGAGTGTTTTGCCTCCATGTATGTAAGTGCACCCATGTTGTTCAATTCCTCATGCCAGAGTAAGGCATCAGATCCCCTGGAGCTGGATTTACTAATGGTTGTTAGCTGCCATGTGGGTTCAACTGAAGCCAGGTCCTCTGTAAGAGCAGTCAGTGCTCTTAACCCCAGAACCTTCTCTCCAGCTCCAAACAGTGTCATTACAAGAAGAGAGAACACACAAAAGTACATGAAGAGAGGAAAGCCACATGAAATAGAGAGAGTTTTTAGTGAGGTCATTAGAAGCCTAAAACCACCAGAAATTATGTTTAGTCCTCCAAGGTGGGAAGGGGCAAAGAACGTTGTCTTTGAGTCTTCAGAGGGCCTGGGATCTTTTCAACTCTTTGATTTCAGGCTCTATACTCTAGAACTGTGAAGATTAAAGTGATTTTTCTTTAAACTACTGTGATGGTTTTTCATGACTTCCTGTAGAGACTTGTTTATTGTTCTTTCAGAAAGGGCCAAAGGATAGTGGTGTTGTGCTGTGTCCTCTAGTATGTGAGTTCTCCTTTATGGGACCCTTGACTTTGATCATCTTAGGGACAGAAAACACAAATTAAAACACAAAACTACTTCTGTTTTCATCCCAGAAACTTGAACTCATATAAACTTCTCCCTAGGGACAAACAAATATGTGTGTGTATGTCTCTGTGTATTTATGAACACATATACCCATGTCTTTAACTCAAAATGTACTGTTATTCGTCAGTGTCCATGAGAGAATTGGTTCCCAGAACCCCCATTAATAGCAGAATCAGTGGATGCTCAATTCCTGCTGACCCCTGATAAGACAAAGAATCATGGCACAGAATTTGCATATCACCTATACATATCCTTCTTTCTATTTTAAACCACCTCCAGATTACTTAAAATACCTGGTACAATATGTTACACAACAGGTTATGCCTTGGATATGAAATGTGCCCTCACCAGACTCATGTAGTGATGGCTTTGTCTTCAATGCAAACATTATTCACAGGTCAGTTCTTGGAACATGATTAAGCATGGTAGTTGTTGGTCTAAATGAAAAATGTACCTCTAGGCTCAAGGTATTTGAACACTTGGTCCCTAGTTTGTGTCTTTATTGGGGAGGTTACTTCATTGCTGGAGGAAATATATTACTGGCACTATGCTCCAATTCCTGTTCTCTGTCTGTGTGTTGATAAAAATGTGATCAGTTAGCTTCCTATGCCGTGCCTTCCCTGCTATGATGTACTCTATCTTATGGAACCATAAACCAAAATAATCTTTGCTCTTTAAGTTGAATTTGGTTGTGGTATTTTATCAGAGAAGCAAAACATTAACTAATACAGAAAGAGATCAGCTCTACCTACTTGACTGAGAATGTCAGCTTCTCCTTCAAGAATGGTTTAACCCACTGATTCACACAGACTCATAATTGATGGTGTCATTGGGAGGTTGTGGAGACTCAGGAAGAGGGGTGCGACTGAGGATGGCAGATCATTAAGAGCATGGCTTTGACAGTCATCTCTTGTCCCTTTCCCTCTCCTGTCTGCTCTCTCTGCTTCTTGACTGCCATGATGTGACCAACTTTTTCTACTACTTGCTCTTGCTGACATGGTACTCTGTCTTACCTGATACCCATAGGAACGGAGGAAGGTAACCACAGACTGAAACTTTGGAAGCCTGAAACAAAACAAAGCTTTCTTTCCTTTAAGTTGATTATTGAGGTATGTATCAGAGTGACAAAAATTCTGATAAATACACAATGTAAATGCCATGTAAATAGTTGACATACTAGGTTATTTAGGGAAAGATGACAAGTGAAAAGTCTGCACATGTTCGGTGCAGTATTTTTAAAATGTCTTTTATCTGAAGTAGGTTGAATTCCTGGATATGGAACCCACAGAGAGGGAGACTCAACTGCAGTGTCTGAAGCAAACATCCCTCAGTCCTGGATGCTGCCTCTCACCTGGTCCTGCCTCCTGCCTCTGCTGCTCTTTGTTCTTTCTTCCCGGCCAGATCTGTGTGGCTGAGACAGTAACAAGTATGTTTACACCAAGGATGCATGACCGTCCTGTAATGTAACATGGATCTTCTGGTTACCACTTAGATGATGTGAAACCCCAGGTTGCTGGAGTAGTAGTGACCGTAGTTTTGTGAGGATGGCAAGAAAATAGAGGAAATAAAGCATTGCTTCTTAGTAGTATTTTGCATGAATAATAATTTAAATAATAGGATAATTATTATAAAATGTATGCTTCTGCTGAAACCTAACTACAGATATAAATAATGTACAACTTTTGTTATGTATCATCTTGTGCTATATTTCCCTTTTCGCTCTGTTATAACAATATCAGTATCTTTATTACAGTGATGACCATTCTATAGGGGTGTTCACTTATAATTGTATAGGGGTTATACCCTATCTTTGCCTGTGAAATGGACTTTGTTTTAATTTAATTCAGTCAGTATTTAATATTTAAAATGTTTTAGAGAAGATGGTGTCCATTTAAAAAGTTGTAACAATGGTAGGTTTATTTTATGTCAACTTGACACAAAATAGGGTCATTTGGGAAAAGGGAACCAACTTCAGCTGTGGAAGTATCACTGGTTGGCTTGTTGACAAGTCTAGAAGGCATTTTCTTAATTGTCGATTGATGTAGGGGGGTTCATCCCACTGTGAGTGGTTCTATCTCTGAGCAGGTGGACCTGAATTATATAAGAAAGGTAGCTAAGCAAGCCAGTGTGAGCAGTCCAGCAAGTAGTGATCTTGTGCAGTCTCTGCCTAAGCATCTGCAGCAAGGTTCCCGCATTAAGTTCCTGTCTTGGCTTCCCTCAGTGGTGGACTGTCACATGGAAGAGTAAGATAAAAATAAACCCTATCCTCCCCAAATTGATCAGTGTTTTCTCTTAGAAAGCTAACAGGGACAAAAAAAATGGTACCAAGAGCGGGTGGGGTATTTCTGTGACAGACCTGACCATGTTGTTTTGGGGAGGATTGTGGAAGCATTTGAAGCTTTGGCCTGGAAAAGCTATTGCATGTGTAGAGTTTCATGGTCTGTTCTGTGGTACCTTGAAAAACAGTGCTGAAAGGAATGCAGATGATGAAGACTTGGCTGGTGAGTTTCTGAGAGAAGTTCCAGAGTCCTACAAAGACTATATCTGAGCCGTTAATATGATATTTTAAATTGAGAATCTGTGGTTTCTGGTCCTCTGGGGCTGAAAAATCAAGTGTGATTACAAATAGATCAGCAGGACTGAAGTGAAATCTTTGCTTTACTGTGCTATCAATGCTGGTTAGATGGGTTGAAAAATCAGCTGTGATTAAGAAGAGTCCAACCTCATTGAAGTGAAACTTTCTGGGAAGTATTTCCTCAGGACTAGCACACAGAATTTTTGGTCCAGTGGGCACCAAGGATGTATCTTAGTTGGAAGCTGAAATTGGCAATGTGTAAGGGTCTCCCATGTGGTTCTGATTTTGAAGGCATGAAGCAGTCATGATGGTCCAGTGGGCACCAAGGATGTATCTTAGTTGGAAGCTGAAATTGGCAATATGTAAGGGTCTCCCATGTGGTTCTGATTTTGAAGGCATGAAGCAGTCATGGAGAGCGCTGAGGCTTGGCAACATTTGACATGATTGGAGTCCTTGCAGACAGGCCAGGAGGCCATTGATGAACATCCAGCCTCAGTTTCAGTGGAGACCCCAGTGTTCTGGAACTGCTAAGGACACGGGATGTCCACAAACAGAGGTATGTGGTGAAGCCGGTTTGAGCCTATGAGACAAGCTGTGTGCTTTGGATGACAGAAATGAAAAAACGGGGCAGTCCTAGCCTTCCCAAGCCCAGATCATGAATGAATCCCAGATGTGGGCATTGAGCTACATCATTGGATTTAGATTTACTAAACATTGGGAAGAAACACTGCATTCTTAAAGTGAATTTGTGTCTGTTTTTCAAAGATGAAATTTATTTAATACAAATTAAATACATACATGTAACATTAAATATATGTATACATAAAAAAGACTGTGGGACTTTTAAAGTTGGAATTTATTTTATATTAGGATATTTACTTGCGATCTTGGGAACAAATACGAAGGGAAAGTTTGTGGCCTAAAGTAATGTGTTTATGTGGAAACTGACAAGTAGTTAATCATGCTGACTAGCTTTTGTCAACTTATCACAAAACAGAGTCACCTGTGACATGGGGACCTCAGTTGAGGAACTGCTTCCATCAGTTCACCTGTGGACATGTCTGTGAGGCATTTTCTTAATTATTGATTGGTTCAGGAGGAATCAGCCCATTGTGGGCAATGCTCTCTTGGGGCAAGCAGACCTGGGCTGCATAAGAAAGATACCTGAGGTGCTAGAGAGATGGCTCAGCAGTTAAGAACACTGTTCTTGTAGAAGACCCAGATTCAAATCCCAGCACCCACATCGTGGGGACCTAAAGGCCCCACCTTGCATAGGTCCAAAAGGAAGTTACTGGGGGCGCGGCCTGGCTTGCTTTGAAAGTCTGAAGAATACCTCCACACTGATGAGGAGTGCATGATCAGCACATGACCATCCTTAAGATACACTCTCAGGGGGGAGGGGGGAGTTCCAGGTGCCTATATAAGCTCTGTAGTACCTGTAATAAATGAGTCCCGGTTGCGTCTGAGTGTCCCTGGTACTGGGGGCATGGGCAGCGTGGGCTGGTGAACGGTGTGCTTACTCATCCCGAATCATCACTCCGCAGGGGTCGTTTGTTCGAACCCCCAGCAACTGGTGCCCAGCATGGCACTCAAAGGAAGGTGAAAAGAAGAAAAGAAAGAAGAAAAACAGATTGGGCCAATCGGAAGTTCAGGGTAAGCAAGACCCGAAATATGGGTAACGAAATTAATAAGCTTGAGGACCCGGTTCTTAAAGCACTGAGAGATATGCTTAAAGCAGGGGATTGGATTTGTCAGATCCCGCAGCTCAAAAGGTTTGGGCAGAGGTGATTCATTTGGCTCCCTGGCTACTTGAGGCTAATGTTTTTACTGGGGATACATGGGAATTATGGGAAGGGTTTACCGAAGAATGCAGAACTGCAACAGAAGTGAAACCAAAAGCGATCAAAGTAACAAGCGGCACCTGGCCAGCTTCAGAGCCTCCCAGGCAGAAGGGCAGGGCAGAGCGGAGAGCTCGGGGTAGAGTAGGCAGCAAAAGCTGCCCACCCCACCCGCCTTGAACTAACATGTGGGTGAGTCAGGGGCCTGCTGGACGGAGAGGGTCAGGGTCTCATGTGAAAGCTGGGCGGGGGTATCGCCTGCCGGACTCATTAAAAAAAAAAAACAAAAAAACAAAGAAGACCACCTTTGGCGGTGTGCTGCAACTGGCTCTGAGACAGCTGAAAAGGCCTGTTAGGGAAGGTGGCTCTGGGAGGGGGAACCATCCTGCCCCCAAGTGTTACAGTCCTACCGGCAGCAGCACTTGCCAAATCCTGGGCCAAGGGAGTCCTTAGTAAAAGCCTACAATGTTTTCACTGACTGGGGCAGATGTGGAGAAACCAAAAAGCAGCTCAATTCAAGGAACTCATGGCCATTGCTTTCTGACAGTATTCAGACTCGTATGCTCCTTAAGGAGAGAGAAGCCCCTATTTTCTTACAGCATCTTAGGGGGCACCAGGGATTGCCTGGGCTTTTATCCTAAGGCAATGCAGAGGCTGACAAGATGGCTTATTTTGTACAGGTACCGCCTCTGCAATAGCCAGGGGTAAACCCCAGGGGACTCAAGCCCAATTCCCTCTTGCAAACGTATGTCACACACTATGCTCCTTTTAAAAAGCTTAAATATATTTTTGTCTCCATCAACACATTATCACATGCCTGTTGGGCTACCGCTCATACAGGAGAGAAGTCTAAACATGCTCAGTCTCATTTTCTCCAGTGCTTTGCTATGTTGGGACTGCCCCAAAGAATTAAAACTGATAATGGACCATGTTTTGTGAGTGAAAATTTACAAGATTTCTTCTCACTTTGGGGAATTCAACACAATACAGGAATTCCCTACAATCCCTAAGGTCAAGCCATTATAGAACGCAACCATCAAAACCTAAAAATTCAATTATAAAAAAAAGGGGAAATAAGCCCCCATCAACAGTTGGGTATGGCCTTATTCACTATTAATCTTCTTAATTTTCAAAAAAATCAGTTGGAATCCCAGTTTCAGAAGCACTGGGGATGACAGGAGCAGGGACCTGAGGTATGGGTATGATGGAAGGACCCCATTACGGGGCAATGGAAAGGCCCATATCCATTGCTAACCATGGGTTGAGGCTTTGGGTGTGTCTGCCCTACAGGAGATTCAAACCCCATATGGGTGCCTGTGAAAAACCTTAAGTGGGTAGGCCAGGATCCGACTGACTAGCATGACGGT
>NW_008341886.1:1212144-1237975 GCF_000622305.1 Nannospalax galili | reverse complement strand
ATTGTGGACTCCCCCAGGACCCCCTCCGGTTGCCCACGCTTGGCTAACCAAGTTAGGCAGAGACTAAGACTGTCATGGGCTGGCATTACCCACGCAGCCATCCTTAATCATGATGCCTTTTTAGTCAAGGATGGGTAAGATGCCCCATGACAAGTACTCCTAAGACAGGACATGCACTTGGCCAGGTGCATGATCCAATGATGGGCAAGTCTTGATCAGAGGTGACACAACTTAAGACAGGCAAAAATGCATAAGATTAGAGGAAGGAGATCGCCATCTCTCCTCAGGGAGCTGCCTATGAGGTGTGTGACCTGTGAAATAAAGTCAGTCTGGCCTTAAAATAAAAATAAAAATGGGGATATGTGGGGATCTAAAGGTCCCACCTTGGATAGGTCTGAAAGGAAGTTACTGGGGGCACGGCCTGGCTTGCTTTGAAAGTCTGAAGAATACTTCTGCACTGCTGAGGAGTGCATGATCAGCATGTGACCATCCTTAAGATACACCTCGGGCGGGGGGAGGGGGGAGTTCCAGGTGCCTTTATAAGCCCTGTAATACCTGTAATAAATGAGTCTGTGCTTGACTAGACTCCCCATTGCGCCTGAATGTCATCGGTATTGGGGGCGGCATGGGCTGGCAAATGGCTTGCTTACTCATCCCCAGTCATCACTGCCTGGGAGTAGCTGGTCCAAACCCCCAGGACCACATGGCAGCTAACAACTGTCTGTAACTCCAGTTCCAGGGTATCCAACAGCCTCTTCTGTCCTCCAGGGGCATTGAATGACATGACGTGGGTGCACTTATCTAAATGCAGGCTATATATATATATATATATGAAAGATGGCTGAGGGGCTTGAGAAATGGTGCAGTGGCTACTCTTAAAAGTACTGGCTACTCTTTCATTCAGAGGACTCAGGTTCAATTCTCAATGCATACGTGGAGGCTGACAACTGTCTGCAAAACTTCAGGGGATCACAGGCATTACATAACATGAGTGCACTTACCTATATGCAGGTATACATTAATACACATAAAATAAAAATAATAAATAAAATATTAAAAAAAGAAAGCTAGCTGAGCAAGCCAGGGAACACAAGCTAGTAAGCCACACACCTTCATGGTTTCGGCTTCAGCTTCTGTCTGGACTTCCTGCTTCCCTCAATGATGGACTGCCATCTGGAAGTGGAGAATAAAACAAACCTTTTCTCCCTAAGTTGGTTTTGGTCAGTGTTTTCTCAGCCATGGAAAGCTACCTAGGCATAACATGTAAAAAATAAAATAATAGTAACAACAATTTATAGCTTATGACAATAGATTTGCCTGATTCTCTAGGTAAAGATTTGAATAGGACACAGAATACTGCTCATTTCTTCTCTAAGTCTGGAAGTATGAGGGAAGTCAGGAGGGCTATGGACAAGGGAATCTGAGGTCTCCTCACCTGTGAGTCTGGGATTTATTTATTTATTTATTTATTTATTTATTTATTTATTTATTATTTACTTTTCTTTCATATGTTCATTTAGTTTTTGTGCATTTCATAAATAGCTCTTAATAAAATTTAAACAACTCTTCTATCTATGCCCCCCCAAAGGCTCCTCCACCTAATCTCACATATTCTGTCATATATGTTAAGTCCTATTCAGTCAAGCGTTAGTATCCAGACGTCCTTCAGTGCAAGTTTATCCATGGGAGTTTAGTCAGACTATCTAGAGCTCTTAAAGGTGAGATCTACTCTCCCTCATCCCACAGTAATCAGTTGCCAATAGTTCCCAGGCTAAGGCTGGGGCCCACTACCCATTTCCTTCATTCTATATTGGGACCCTGTCTGAATGAGTCTTGTGCACTATGCCACCATTGCCACAAGTTCACATGAGAAAGTTTCCAGTGGCCTGAAAGTCTCCGTTTATGGCCCAACCCTGGCTCTTACAATCTTTCCACCCCCTCTTCCTCAATGGTCTCTGAGCTGTGGATGGGTGAGATTTGTTATGAGTCCTATCCTTGGACACACTCTGTGGTCTCTTATTCTCATAAACTTAGGCAGTTGTGGCCTTCTGTGTGCATCACACTTTGTTGTATAATGAAGCTTTGTTAGTGAGAGTTGTGAGAATTTAAGGATGTGCCAGGATGTTTCCCCCACCCCATTCCACTATGTTACATGAGCCTTAGGTATGGAAGTTCCACTGTTGATATGTCGCCTGGGGCTGGGCATCTCTCAGACATACATGCTGTGTATGTGACCAGTTGTAGAATTCTGTAATAGCTTCCATCTGTTGCAGAAAGAGGCCTCTTTGATTTTTGTGTGCAGTATACTTGTCTGTAAATACAAGGATCCATATTTAGCATATGGTAAGAAATTACCAAGCATTCAACCCAACTCTAAAGCCTAATAACCATAACGACTGGCATAGAAAACTAGCTCTGTTGGTGCAGTAGTGGCACTGTTATCTGGGGGTTTATCAACAGCCATTGTTGGGATACAGTCAGTAATGCTCAGAATGTAGAGCTCGGCCATGCAACCCCAGAAACCTCTTAGCGAGGACATTAAGAATCAGGCTCACTCCATTCTGGGCATGCTGGCTCTCCCAACAACTCCTGGGCAGGATTGCTAAATTTCTATTTCCCCGTCCTTAACTGAGTCTCTTGTAAATCATGTGACCAGACATTGGAAACAGAAAGCACCATGAACAAATACCACATAGCCTTAGAAATCTCCTCCCTCCCCCAACCCTTCTGCCCACCAAAACCCAACTCTGCCTCTTTTCCCGTGAAACTTTCCTATATAAACTTTTTCTTCCACCATAATAAACGAGCTGTCCATTGATACAGTCTCCCAGGTGTTTCTTCCCAATGCACTGGCTGCTGCCCAAGACCTTCCTCCCCCCATGGGCTTCCCCTTCACCTAGTCCTCTGTCACCAGGACCGGTGCACAATGGCTTCCTGTTGACTGTGGAGCACAGGGGAGGAAAAGACCACCAAGCCATCTAATTGGACTTAAAGCCTTCTCAATGGGAGGGAATTCATGGGTGGCATTGTAATGATAGCCAAATATGCATGGTTGTAGAAGTCATAGATCCTAAAGAAAATCCTATTTCTGTCATGTCTCTAGACAAATGAAATTTCTTACCGTAAGAGTTAGTGCTTAATGCTGGCTGTCTCCTGGAACCTTAGATGCCACTATCTGCTAGGATTATTCCATGTACCTTGGGCTTCCTCACAGTGTGGCAGGATGCATGTGAGAGCACAGCAGACAGTAAGAGAGAAACTGTGTTCTGAATGACTCCCTTAGAAGATGGGTTTTATTTCAGGTCTTCAGCAGTTCCTCCTCACCCTTGGAGTACTGTTCCTAGTCACTCAGTGCATAAAATCAAGGTAGGATGGTGGCTTCCATATACTGAATTTTCCCTATGAATACCTTCTGATGAAAATTTCATCTATACCTGAGCATTGTAAGACATCAACAACAATAGCTAATAATAAAATATAAAAATCACATCAACATAGTCAAATATTATTTAAAACTTACTGCTTTTTCTAATATTTAATATATTCACAGTACAGCTGTCTGTGGGTAGCTGGAGTGGATCAGTATGAGATACTCCATTAGTCTTGAGAGTCTCAGGTAGCATCACCAGGAAAAACACACTGACCTGTCTGTGTGCGGAATGAAAGTCATTCCCACAATGGGAAAAGGTATGGAATAACATAATATATTAGTATGGCCATTGTAGGAACATGCACCAAACTAGAGAGGGAAGAACTCACACCTGATGTGCAGTCACCCTGATGCCTCACTTAATGTATTATATACACTTGTTACTGAATGGTTATGGTGCTTCAATGAGACAAGTATTAAGAGAGCCCCTTTTTCCTCTTTTGCATTTAGTTAAGCAAAATTACATGTGACTCTGACATAAAATATCTGATATTGAAAGTTTATTACATTTCAAGCCACTTACCAAAGGCTGACAACAGAGAGCGATTAGGAGCCTCATTCCTTTTCAGTTCATGTTTGAACCATAAGAAGCAAGACATGGATGCAGAAAGCTAGTTTCTATTTGATAAATCATGACATTTTAAATTTTAGAATGCCATCTTAATAGACTCAATATATGTATACATAGAGATTATGTGTATTTATTGTGTTTAAAAGGGGAGAGCCATTGAATTAAAAAACTAATAATTTAGATAGGGATGCCATTAAACAAAAGACTTACATGAGACTGATTAAAATTTTTGTTGCCTGAGGAAACTGGTTTTTAATTTCATGAGATTTCCATAGACTGTTTCATCTAAATGACATTATAAATCACCTGAGTCAACTTTTTTATTTTGCATCCTAAACATAAAAGAGATAAATTATTTGTCTAAGATCTCAAGAATTAGGTTGAGACTTCAGGACATACATTAGGCATCATTATAACTTAGTTTTTAAATTAATTATTCTTAGAAAAATGAAAATACACTTAAAAACATAACACTGATCTTGACATGTCTCCTTTTATTTGGTAGATAACTTGTCCTTAGTCAAAAAGGATTACATACTCTGTTTAGAATGTGGTGATGGTAGCAGAAGGCTACTATGAAAATGATTATACCTTTCCGTTAATATTGTAAGCTTCAGCATGTGATTTGATACATCTATATAGTACTAAGAATTATAAGATATCATTGGAAGTTGTTGACTTGTCTAAACTTTCTGAAGAAATAGAAGCATATATTTACATACATTTTAGAATATTGGCAGCAGCTTCACCAAAGTCAGTTTGTATAGTTGGCGATTGAGGTACTGTAGAACTCCAGATCTAACATGACATTGCCAATGCTCTTAGTTACCTTTCTGAACTTTTGGGAAGACCCTAACTGCTGAGGGTACTGCAACTTAAGGCATAGAACATGAACAAATAAATCTGACACTGATGTGGAAGCTTCATCCTTACTGGCTAGCTTTCATAGTGCTGAAAGGTTCCAGATGAGAAAAGTAGTCATCAGTCTTACCCAGTTGTGAGTTATAATAGCCACAAGCCTGGCAAGACATGCTCATTGGTGCAATAGTGGAACAAATGTCATGGAAATAACCAACCACTTTCTGATTGAATATAAGACCTGCTTTGCAAGATGAAATGTATACCTGGAATCATTATTGGGTCCAGGAACTTGTGTCTAAACAGGTGTTAGGCTGGTAGGGAGAACCTACTAACTTTATTCTGCTAATTGGACATGGCATTAAATCAACTCCTAATGATGCAAAGATTAGTGCATCTCTCCACCCTCATCAGAGAAGTTTCTTTTTGTAGTGGATAGTGATTAACACAAAGATCCACAACTAGTAAACATGCAAAGAATAGGACTGTGGAATTCTCAGTCCCAAATAGCACACCTATGTCATACCCTCTCCTCCCAAGGCTTAGGAGTCATTGTAGAAGAGGGAGAAGAAAGATTGTAAGAATAAGAGGTGGTGAATGAATATGAAGAAACAGTGTTTCAGGGTCACAATAAGGCAAGCGCACATACAAATTCACAGCTTTTGTGACAGAATGCACAAGACCTCTGCAAGCTCATGCCATACAGAATTCCAGCATAGAAAGGGGAGGTGAGCACAATATCCTACCCCTGACTGAGGAACTACTGGCAACTGATAGCTGCTGAGAGAGGGAGAATCGGTTTTCTTTTAGACTGTGGCTGCTGGTAGATTGACCATGCTCCATGAAAGAGAGGACCAATTCCAAAATATTGTCCTCTGACCTCTAAACATGTGGTTTCACATGTGCTTATACACATACACCCTAAATGAGTAAAAACAGTTTTCAATTATATAACAAAATGGGAACAATATGAATTAGGCTGAAATATGAATATCAGAGAGAGCCCCAAGTGACGAACACAAAGAAATATACCGCAAATCACATTATCATCAAATGGCTAATAAACAAAACAAGAATTTTGAAAGTTCCCAGAGAGAAGCAACTCATCATGGACAAGGGGGCTCGCTTAGAGTACCAACTGATTTCTCAGTGGAAACTCCACCAGAAGAGAGAGAGCAGATGGGCAAGTGAGATGGCTCAGTGAGTAAGATGCTAGTCACCCATCTGACAATCTGAGTTCAATCCTTGAGTCTCAAATGATGAAAGGAGAGAACTGCATCCTTAAAGCTGTCTTCTGACTTCCATGTGCATGCCTTGGCATGTGCATACCCACCCCCCACACAAAGAAATTATTTTATTAATTAATTAAAAAAGAAGAAACTGAAATGGCATATTCAAATAATGGAATAAACAAAACTCAACAAAGAATACCTAGTAAAAATATCTTTCAAAAAGAGAAGATAAGAGTTTTCTAAAAAAATACAATTATGATGAATATGTGTGCAATAAATCCTTAGCAAAATACCAACAAAAGGGTTTATTATTGGAGATGAAAGAATAGTTTTATATTTTTTCTTTTAAAACTTTCATATATGAATGAAAGAATAGTTTTATACTTGAAAATAAATTAACGTGAGATACCAAATTAATAGAAGAAATGATAAGCTCAATTTGAATATTTGCATAGATGTAAGTTCAGTATTTTTTTCTTTAGAAAACATATAAAAAATTTGTAGACTGGACACTGGTTTAAGTCCATCGAGTCAGACTTGAACAGTGTCCAGTCTACAAAGAGGAGGGTCAATCCCGAGGAATCATTTCCTCCATGCTTCCAAACAAAGCCAGCCATGGTCGAGTAGGAACTTTGACTTATCTTCACATAGATGGAACTGGTAGAAGAAAGGAGCCGGGGGCTCCTCCTAAGCGCATGTGACTCCTGAGGAACAGATCCTTAAACAATCTTAAGAGTAAAAATAAATTGCTTTATCTGGACCAACTGTATGGCCTTAAACACCCAAAAGGAAAGTATAATCAAAGATTAAATAGGCCAACATAACTTCATAAGAGTCCACATGTATAGCTAAAGGCTACATAACAAGCAACAATGCCAGATAGGAGATACCTTCTTTTGAATTGTTGGCCTGGGTGGCCAAAGGGACTCTCAGATAGTAACCCAGCATAGAACTGGGAAAATGAACAGCAGACCACAATCTTATATAAAGGAATATTGACATCTGATTGCTGCTAGATGAGGAACAGCTGACCTTCCTAAAACAAAGACCTCTAGATAGGCTGACTAGATTCACCAGAAGGACAAGTAGTGGGGAATGGCTGGAGGTGCCAACAACACAGCAGACAGTAGCTGGGATATCAGAGTATAAGGGCTCTAGTTGGGGGAGGGTGCTATCTGGGAAGTGGGTGTATAGTTGAATAGGATGGTTTGGGACGTTCTGTGTGATATACACACAAAAAACTCAACAAATTAAAAAAAATGTTTATATTTGAGGAGGAAGCATGGAAATTTACATCGTGTTAAGTAGTAGAGGTGATAAACATAACCATTGAAATCTACCCGATGACTTCATAGACATACACAGGTGCCAAGGATCCAAATGCAACCGATTATGGCTAGTAATAATCAGACACATACAGATTAGAGATGCATACACCAACATTTCAGTGCTAGTAGCCAAAACAATGAGTCTTTCTGCAAGGAACAATATATTCTAAAATGAAATGGCCCAGCATCCTGAGTGGATGGCTCAAAACTGCCTGCAACTCAAACTCCAGGGGATCTGACAACTTCTTCTGGCCTTCTTCTGGCCTTCATAAACATCCATGTGCACATGCATGACGTAGTTATTAAAAATAAAAAAATAAAATAAAAATATTTTTAAAATCTGAAAAAAAATTCCATAAGGATTATTCTTAATATGATATAATCTGTATATATAAACCTATAGATGATATCACACCTAAATGTGAATGCCTAAAAGTTTTCCCTATAAAATCAAGAATAAAGAAAGATGCCCACTCTAGCTTGTATTTAGTACTTGAAGTCTTAAGCAGCTCAATTGTTTAAGAAAAACAAACAAAAAAAACATATACATAGGAATGGAATACGTAAAGATGTTTCTGATTTCACATGACATGCTTTTATATTTAAAAAGCCATAAAGCTCCAAAAAGATTGTTAAAACAGATGAATTCAACATATTTTTCATGATAAAAAATGAACATGTGTGCACTTACCTACATGCAGGCAATACAAACGTACATACATACACATAAAATAAAAATAATAAATAAAAATTAAAAAAATGAATTTGCGCAAATCAGTTGTTGATAGGTTATCTAAACCCAAGTGGCCAGCCCTAAACATATGTACACATGATCACCACTAAATGGACTCAGTTCATTATATGTGTAGATTTCAAAATGTCTGTATATATAAAAATAACAATCAAAGAAGAGAAGACATTGAAAGAAGTGAGTGAACATGGGAGGAAATGGAGAGCAAAGTGGGGAGTGGAAATAATGCAAATTCAGTACTCATGTGTGAAATTCTAAAAAAAAGTATAAAAGAAAAACAAGTATATGAAAATAAAATTTAGAAACAGTCCCACTTAGAATATCATCAAATGAAGAAAATTCTTTCAACTGTACATGAACTAAAGTGATTACTATTTTTTATTTATTTTTATTTTATGTGTATGAGTGTATCGTTTGCATGTATATGAGTGCACCTGTGTCATGCAATGCCTGTGGAGGACAGAAGATGCTATTGGATCCCCTGGAACTGGAGTTAAGGACAGTTGTTTGCTGCCATGTGGGTGCTGTGATTTGAACATGGGTCTTCTGCAAGAACAATATGTGTTCTTAACTGCTGCACCATCTCTCCAGCCCCTAAAATGATTACTTTGTAAGGTGGTGGCCCATCCTAATTATGCAAGAGTCTTTTAGTATCTATTGATGATAATTTTATTCAAATTAAATCCAATCTTCCTTATTTTTATAATGACACACTTAGTTTACACATTTTGTTTGATGTTGAAGTAGTATTAGACAGATTCATGTGTTTCACAGTTGATTTACCTAGTTGTTTACTGTGAGACCCAGACAGAAATTGGGGCTTTATCTCATGGGCCAACTTCATGACCACAGTTGAGTCACTAAAACAACCCTTGTCATACATTAGTATCACAAAGGATAGGAACAGCATCTCTAATGTAGTTTTATGAGGGTTCAATGACTGTGGATGCCAATTGTGCTTTGAACATGTCTTGATATAGAGGTCACCTTAAGTTATTTAAAAAAGTTATCAATCAAGTTGCCAGCTCTAAACCCATAAACAGGCCCACCACTAAATGTACTCAGAAGATCACACACACACACACACATACACACACACACACAAATACATATATATGTATATGCAACAATAATAATCAAAGAAGTCACAAAATTGAGAAGGGATTGGGAAAGAGTTGGAGAAGGGAGAGGGAGGGGTGGAAAGGATGGAAATACAGTACTCATGTATGAAATTCTCAAAACAAAAAAACAAGTTATTCATCAGATGCTAAGATGTTTGTTGTCTTGAGTAAGGATATGACTATTGTCAGAATTGTGTGACAGTCTGAGATTTCATACTTTATACTTATATATTTTGACTTAATATAAACTAAAATGAGTTTAGATTATTGTGGTCACTGCCAGCGGTGGCCGCTCCTTCATTCTCACGGGCCTCTGCTCTTCCTGGGCTGAGGCTGCTCTTCTTTCTGCCTGCCCTGGGCCGAGGCCACACTTCTACTCGCCTGGTGCTGAGGCCACTCTTCTGCCTGCCCTGGGCTGAGGCAGCTCTTCTGCTTGCCTGGTGCTGAGGCACCTCTTCTGTTTGCCCTGTGCTGCCTCCTGTTGTCGCTGCTTCTGCCTGGTCCTAGAGCCCAGGGCTGGTGAGGAGACTGTGTCAGCGGAGCCACATTCAGACACAGGAGACCAGGGTCAGTGACACAGGTCTGCTTTATTGCAGGAAGGCACAAGCATATATAGGGTAGTGGTCCAATCACAGCACAGCAAGTAGGATACCTCATTAGCATAACAGGTTTAGCATCCTATCACAGTACAGCAAGTAAGAACCTTATTAGCATCATCCTATTAGCATAACAGACTTAACGTCCTATCATAGAATAGAAGGTAGGATGCCTCATTAGCATACTGGGTTTCAGATTACAGAGCCTGGATTTCTGGAAACCATGTGACCCTGACAGTTGCAATATCACTCTAGGCTCAAGCCTGTCTCCCACAGATTATATTTAATAATTTAAAATATTGTACAAGGAGAATATTTAAAAATGGATTTAAATATGCCTTGAGGGAAAAAAAACAGAATCTAATCTAAATAAAGAGCTGTTGAATTTCAGTTTTGCTTTTAAGAGTGTAATTACCATGAGAAGCAAAATAATGAAAATGAATACTTGGAACACATTGCAAGTAAGTTTGTGTTGTACATTTGCTCCAAGTTCTATAGCAAATGTGACTACTAAAAGCAAAAGGAATACTCAACACAAGCTTTTAATATGAACGTGGGTAATAAATCCAAGGATTAAACAACTATGACAATTTTAAATGGATTATTTTCACAAAGAATCAATTTCAGCCTCTACTCAGTTGGACAGTTTCAGAATATGTGGATAAAAGTCACAGTGACTGAAATTCATGTGAAATGACAGACTATTTTAAAAGAGATTTTTATAATCTTTTAAAACAAATGAACAATAAATAGTAAAATGGCGCTATGATTGGCTTAGTGGTTAAGAGTACTGGTTGAGGACCTGAGTTTGGTTCCCAGCACTTGCATGGTTGGTAGCAACCATTTGTAGCTCCAGTTTCAGGGGAGTCCTATGCCCTCTTCTAGCCTCCATGGACATTGCATGACAGGGGTGCACTTACATACATGCAGGCAAGCACCTGTGCTGGACAGATTTAGTTGTCAAATTGATACACCTAGGAAGAGGAAACCTCAACTGGTTAATTTTCTCTATCAGATTGGCCTGTGGGCAGGTCTGTAAAGCATTTTATTTTTTGTTGAGTGATGTGGGAGGGCCCAGCCCAACTGTGGGTGGTGCCACTCCTGGGCATGTGGTTCTAGGTTGAATAAGAAAGCAGGCTGAGCACAGGCCAGAGGAAGAAGCAAGCAAACAGCACTCTACCATGGTCTATACTTTGGTTCCTTCCCTGAGCTTCTGCCCTTTCTTCCCTCCATGATGAAGATGAAATAAACCCTTTCCTCCCTAAGTTGGTTTTCATCACAGTGTTTTGTCACTGCAATAGAGAGGCAAACTACAACATCCACAAATGAAATAAAAATAAGTTAATTAATTATTTAAAAATAAATAGTAAAATGTAGACTTACAAAATTCCTAGTAAGCGCTTTAGTGAATAGAATTTCAATATCAATATGACACTGTAAGTTTTAAGTACACATTTAAAATTAGCTCATGAGTGAAAATACAATAGTCTTCCAGATGTCATCATGCCATGTTTATTTGGTAGAATGTGTCTGACTCTAATTTAACTTAAATATATATAATTAGGAAACATGTACCTGAGAGTCATTTTGTCATTTTTCCTTTCTAAGAGCCTTCTGTGCTTGTTAAAGCCCAGCACTTTGGAAATCCTTGGGGGAGAATTCTGTCACCACCTCCTTTTAAGACCAAGAAGATTGTATATACTACATAGCTGATTATCAGGTGGGCATGAGAACAATACGGATAGCTGATGATTTGATGTTTATACTCAAACATGCTGGCAGAGTGTGGCAAGAGTGGTGGTGACTTTGGCTTAGATTTACCTCCTGTTTTGTCTTTTGGCCCATTTATTACCAGTTCTTCATTTTACAAATTAAGAAAATGAAAACAAGCTGGGCATGGTGGATTTTCCTTTAATCCCAGCACTTGGGAGGCAGAGGCAGGGGATCTCTGTGAGATCAAAGTCAGCCTGGTCTACACAGTGAGCTCTAAGCTAGTCAAAAAGAAAAGAAAAGAATAAAATGAAATCTACAACCTGAGAAATGAAAACATTTACCCCAAGCTCCCCAGACGGTTAAGCAGAGGATTCCAATGCCTTGTTGCTTGAGTGTCGTGATTTTCCCGTTATGAATTATTCTCTGACCAGATAGAAATCCATGGGTTGGTACGAAGCTCTTGCAGGGCTGGCTTTTGGTGGCTGTTCGTTTAATGGAGGATATTCCTCAGCTAAGCGTCCCTTTTCTCAGGACTCTGCTCACAAGGGTAACCTGAAGGGGGTGTGAGGATCCTGAAAGAGAATCTCTGCAGCAGCTTGTCAGAGACAGGGCCTCACAGGTGGCAGTTGGTGGCTGGCTTCTACCAACTCAGGCTCAGAAAAGATGGGGGCCATTTTCTGTTTGCCTGTAGTTTTCCGACCATCAACCTCCATATACTGGGGATCCCACCCCTTTATTGCCTCTCTAGTATTCCCACCATCATCCTCCATATACAGGCTTTGGTGCTCTTAGGCCCTTCTGCCATGTCCTATCAGTGGGTTCACCAGAGCCCTCTCTGGTGACCCCTTACACAGTTTCCTTGATGCAAGATGGCCCAGAGAGATGGCTCAGCCACTAAAGGCTCAGGCTTACACCCCAAAATAGAGTCAGTTCAGTCCCTCAGCTTTTAACAGCACAGAGATAAGGTCAGGCCTGCGCAGTCTCAGACAGTGCCCTCTGGCGTTGTAGCTCTTGTGCAAGCCTGGTATCAGGATCATTGGCTTTACAAAAAGTTACAGCTCTGCAAGTGCTATGATTCTTGTAAATGCCTAGGAAGTCAGATTCCTTAGGCCTTGGCGGGGGCTGGTGTCAGCTTTTCTAAGGTTAAGCCTTGGGATTCCGAAGCCTTCGACAACAGCCCGTACTATAACTCCTGGGCTTTCTGAGACCCTCGGCCCTAAAGACCTCATAGCTCTCTGGAACTCTTCTACTGACCAGGCCTGCAGTTTCTCTCCCGTGGCTCTTCACAGCCTTCCAGTTTTCTTCAGCTGAGTTCTCCATCCCATCTTGCCTTCTGACACTGCTTCCCTTGTTCCTCCTGCCTAGGTCACCCTCTTGAACTGCTGAGCCATGCTAGGTTGCCATGGAAACGGTCCTGGTTGCTGCCACTCAGGAAGCAGCTACTGTAGCACTGTGCTGCTGTCACGGCTGTGGTCAGCAGCAGGACCTGCAGCTCTGCCTCCTTTTCGGCTCTGCATCTTCCCCAGCCTTGTCTGCTGCCTGCTGAGCGCCACCTTTTTGTCTTCATGACCAAGGAGCCGGCCACCTTGCTGCTTTTGGGCTGGGCTGCTGGTCTTTCACTGTTACTTCTTTAAGAAATTATTTTATATATCTAGTCTTTGAGCGTGTCCCACATACATAGAATGTATCTGAAATCATATCCACACGCTCTCCAGCTTCCTTCCTATTTCCCCTCCTACTTTGCTTCCTCTTCTTTTCTTGTTTTCTTTGTGATCCACTGAGTCGGCCTGCCTGATCAGGAATGCCGGCCAACCATTGGATTCCTCACCTTACAGCTCAACCTGCTCTACTGAACGAAGGCACAACAAGACAACTCATCAGATGCCTTTTCCCTCTTATGCTGCCACACCAGTTTACACGCGAGGCTATTTCGCAGCACAAAGTGAACAGCATGCATTTTAACTAGAGGAGAAGGGGTTCTTGCACCAATCACAGTGTACCTTTCACACCAATGAAGCTTTGTGTTCTCATTGTCAATGAAATAAACAGTTCCCACCTGAAAGAAGGAAGAGATGGCTTATTCTGGAGCCAAATATGAGTGACCAAGGCCCCGGGAACACAGATTTAGGTTTCCGCAAATACCATCATCCAGTAAGAGTGGACTTACATTTTTAGAGTGACAGAACAAAGAAAAGTCATAAATCAGGACAATTTTCAAATACATTGGTGGATACATTCAGTAGACAGGTCAAGGCAAAATAAGGGATTTTCTACTATAGGTCTCAGATTCTTTCTGATGACATTTTAGCCTTTTGATTGGTTGGACCGAATGGTCTGCTAGGGTAATATATTCTAAAAGGTTTTTATATATTAGTCACAGGATGTGAGGTCAGAAACAGAGGTGGACACAGTATGGCTATTTAGGGGGCTAATGATGGCCAAGATAAATGGTAATTAGACTCTGGACCCACAACATTCCAAACTCTCCACAATCATTGAAGTTCTAATCAGTTGATCAGCCTTGCAGAAGAAAGTCCAGTTTGAAGACATACGGTTTTGCTGGAAACTTTTATTCACACTTCCTCCTTTTGGTCACATTTTGTGCACTCAGGGCCACATATTATCCATTCCCATGTTATTAGGAAGGCTCATTTCTATAGTCTAATGTAGACAAGGCTCAGTTGTAGGCGAGATTGCAGTCTTTAGAGAGAGGAAATAGATGGTAAAGCCATTAAGGAAGGAACTCCTGGATCATATCAAATCGATTAGCCATCATGATCTGAATCTGAATTTTCTTTCATCCTCTGTATCTGACATAACATTTGCATGTGACATGAAACAGGATTAATATGCTTAAGAGTAAAACAATTAACATACGCTGACCTAATAAAGTGAAAGTAGCAGATTAGGGAAGTAAGCATCCTAACCAACTAAAAAATCCTCTGCATGTGTCATCATAATTCCTAATCAGACTGCTTGTATGTTTTCCCCCCGTGTCTACAGTCATTTGTACCTCACGGAAGATTTTATTGATGTTTGGAGTTCTTGAAATAGTTCATTATCCTCTAATTCTAATCTTTCTTCCATCCAGTTTAATTCCATAGCTGTAACTTCATGTGGGGTGCCTAGCTCTAATTCTACAAAGGACTGATCTTCAATATCTAAATTATTATAACTCTTATTAATAGGTAATAACTTGACCTGTCCTAATATTATTATACCAGGTTCCAGTTTGGGAAAGTAAATGTACAGTCACATTACAGAAGAAATTAGATAATAGTATGGTATCATTTTGAATTGCTTCCCAACAAAATTCAACTTTTCCCATGTACCAGATATTGTTCATGGCAGGGTAGAAATAAGAGGTCAGACCTGTGAGAAGTCAGGATTCCATATATTCTGTGGACACAACCAAATCTTGTTTCTTATTTCACAATCAGAGAGGGAAATGGGGCTCCAATAGGAGTCATTTTGTAAAAATGCCCATCTACTTCCCACGGGCAGGATATGAGTATTACTTAGTATTTTTCCATCCTAGCTCACTGTACTACAGAATGCTTTAAAGATTCATTTAATCGGGGAACATGGGCTCCTAAAGTACAGTGTCTTAAGTTACATAAGTGAGGTTTTCAATAATTTTTCCATAGATCATTAGCCCTAGCCTCTGCACTAAGAAGCGGTGGCCATTGCTCCTGGCTACCTCAGATTCCATCTGTATTAGGAGTGTCAACAAACCTTGTTGAGTCAAAGTACGGGCTCTTTCCCATCTCTAAGTTTGGGGGTAATCCTGGATAGTCTGCCTTGTGTTTTTGACCCATTCATGTAATACATCATTTTCCCAACTTCTTTACTCTCCTTGGAATAGCATTCCCTCTATATGTCCTATTTTTGAAAGTGAGCTTTTTTCTAAGGAATGTTTTTCTTCATTTGCAGTGAATTCAGCCTGTTCTAGAATTCCTAGACCAGCACCTACATTTCCAGTAAGGTATCTTTTGGATCTGGCATTTAGTCAATTTTGCTTAATCTACCATAAGTGTTGTTGCTATTGGAGACTGATAGCTTTTGTACAATTTGGATAAAAAGAGTTAACCCAAAATCTTTGAGTATCCCATATAAGAGTCAAAAAAGTAGAAGTTACTCCAAGGTATGCAGAAGTCAAAGAGTGTCATAGAGCATCCCAAAGCCTTCCAGACCTAATAGTGGTATTTACATTATCAGGAATCTGGGTCCACCAAGTTACTCCTATAAATTGGAGTTCTTCTGATTGGTGGGTTTCATTAGGTCCTATGCTGTGAGATATCCAGCCACATTTACAGGGCAAATGTTCATTTCGGCAGGTTATACTATGACAGGAAACACAGGCAGCTGCAATAGCTTGACCATTATATCTAGGAATCTGCCATAACTTATCATCTTCAATATCAGTGGCAACACAGTGATCTAATTGTCTAGACCCAGTTAATATTCTTCACTTTTCCTTAGTGGGAAAAAGTTCTATTGCTTTGGATATAGGGGTTGTGTCTTTAAAATAAAGATAAACTAGAAAAAGGAATTCCTTTAGGCAGATTTAAATTAGAAATCTGCCAGTCAAAAACCTGAAATTTTTCTTTATCCAAATTATACCAAATAATAAGTGAGTCCTGTCCTGGAGATAGTGAAAAGTTTGACTCTTTCCAAGAATAAAGACTTCATTCAAGTAAGATGGGAGTTTTAGGTAAACAGGTGGGCATAACAAAACATGGTTAACTAAAGGTTAACTATGGTTAACTAATCCTATAAATCCTTTATAGGATTGTAAAGGTTAGCATTAAATTAATCATCTATGAAATTATACTAAAGAAATTTTCGGGTTCCCCCCCTACCAACTATATCTATATTTTGAACATATGTTTAAGATATGGTTTTAGTTCATTTACTTATGGTTCTTAATTGACAACATAGTTGAAGATGAGTATCATCTAGCCTTTTTGAAGTCCATGTGGATATGTCCTCAGGAGGAGTTGATGCATGTTTGAGGTGGGAAGTATGGATCCAAGAGTTGACCCCCTGAAGTTTTGCAGCACAGAAGGTAGTTAAAAGTGCCTGGTAAGGTCTTTTCCAATGAGGCTGAAGGGAGTGATTGGTGTGGTATCTTTTCCAATAGACAAAATCATCTGGTTTTTCTGTTTGTTCAATTCTTTGTCTCCCAGGAGCTCACTGTGGAAAGTTCTACAACCAATTTTGAAGTTTGAGTTAATGAATCCCTTACAATAGTGCATAATATCTCCCTTTAGCAGAGATTGTTCATATATTCCTTTGTCCATTCTCATAGGGTGTCCAGTGACTATTTCAAAAGGAGATAATTTATGTTTGCTAAAAGAGTAGATCTAAGATTTAGAACTAATAGAAGGGTTTTTGGCCAAGGAAGGCCAAAAGCTTCATTTAACTTTGCCAATTGGGTCTTTATAGTGCATTTTTCCACTCAACTAATCCAAAAGATTGAGGATGGTATGCACAATGAAAGTGTTATATAACAGGCCCAATTGGCAGACAGATTTAAACACTTGTCCAGTGAAATGAGCTCCACGATCACTATGTAATTCATCCAGGATGCCTGAAGAAGGAATAATTCTTTCTAATAGAATTTTTCCTACTGCTAAGGAAGTGGCTTTCCGGCAAGGGAAAGCTTCAACCCAATGGGAAAACATGCAGATTCGCATCAAAACATATCTATGTCCTTGTGCTGGAGGCATTTGGGTAAAGTCTAACTGCCAGGTTTCAAATGGCCCATTTTGTAGGGAAACGTCCCTGTGTCCCATGGAGTGGCTCACCAGGGTTCTGTTTGGGGCAGATGGAACATCTCGAATATGGCTTACAAGCTATTGTTGGGGAGCACTTCCAAAACATTGTTTACCCCAAGAGTTAAACTATGTTTGAGTTTTTCAATGAGTTAAACTATGTATGTATTCCAGAAGAGGCAATTGTGCACTTAGGGGTATCATGGGCTTTCCATTTGGACCGAACCAAAGACTGCTCTGGGAGTTGGAACTGCAACCCCTTTGTTACCAGTTGTCCTTTTCTTGCCATGGTGCTACGTGCTGAGCCTGAAGGAGGAGGTCAGAGATAGAATGGGCGTAGCGAACAAGACAGAGTCTCTCAGGACATTTTTTTTTTTTCTGCTTTATCAGCCAAATTATTACCCTTTGCTGCTTCTGTGTTTGTTTTAGAATGTTCTGGGATTTTAATGATAGCTAATTGCTTAGGCAAATGGATACTATCCAGCAGTTCTGAGATGCGTTGACTATTCTGAATAAGCTGGCCAGAGGAAGTGAGAAATCCTCTCTGTCTCCATAGTATGCCATAGTCATGCAACACTCTAAATGCATAGCAACTGTCTGTATAGATGTTAGCTATTTTGTTTTGTGCTAAATGGCATGCTTTAGGTAAGGCCATTTGAGCAGATTTCATTCCAGGTAAATAAGTGCTTTCAATTATATCAAGAGTGGAGGTAACTGCATAGCCTGACTGAAAATGTCCTTGTTCATCTTGAAATTAAGAATCATCAGTAAATAAGATCAACTCTGTATTTTTGATAGGTGTTTCCAATAGGTCTTTCCTAGGAGAAAGAAGTATGCCTCTTATCTGAGTGCAGTCTTGTTTATCCTCTTCCAATTCTCCTGGTAAAGGGAGTAAGGTGGCAGGATTAAGAGAGTTGCAGCGCACCAGGGAAACACGTGGAGACGAAGCAGAAGTCCCTCGTAAGAAGTTAGTTGATTCACGGAATAATGCTGGGTTTGATGGGAATTTATCAAGACTTCTATAGAATGAGGCACATAAATGGTGAGAGGAAAGCCTAAAGTGACTTCTTCAGGTGATTTTAGTAGAGCTACAGTGGCCAAGATCGTTCTTCTCAGGGAGGATGCCCTCTGGCCACTGGGTCTAATTGAAGGGACCATTGTGTGGGGGAGTGAGGGACATCAGGAACGGAAAGATGGTGGGAGTCAGGAGATATCTGGGGGAGGATGGGAATAATGGGGGCACTGTGACTAGGAAGGGAGGGAGGCCAGATGGGAGAAAAAAGAGTAGAGATGAATGAATCTTGGGGGGCTAGAAAACCTGGAGGGAAAGTGATTGATGCCCTAGAAATCCTATGAGAAATGTACTCAGAGTATCTGAACATTAATGCATATGTATACCTAGGAGCTGTTTGGCAGGGAACACAGTGCCAGATAGAAGAGACCTCTCTTAGGGTGAATAACATGCAGTACAGAACTCATCAAAGAAGCTTCTTTTGCAACAGATGGAGGCTACTGCAGAGTTGCACATCTGGTCAGGTACAGAGAACATACACCTGGGAGATGCCCAGTACTAGGTGACACATCTGCAGTCCAATCTCTACAACCAAGGCTCATGGGACATAGCAGAATAAGTAGTAGAGAGAGGCCTAATGCACCCCTCAACTCTCACCAGTGAGGCTTCCATGTACATAAGAGTGTGTTACACACAGAAGGCTTCAACTGGCCAAGTGTTGTAGAATAAGAGATTGTAGAGTGTAGGATGGGACTCCTATATGGAACCTCACCAATCCACGGCTCAGGGACCATTGTGGAAGAGGAGACAGAAAGATTGTAAGACCATGGCTAGTTCAAGAATATATGAAGTAGAGGCTTCCAGGCCAAAGGAGGCTTGCTTATGTGCACCTGCAGCAGTAGTGGCATCCAACACTGGACCCGTGTCAGCTCAGTTCAACAAAGGACCAAAGGGGAGGTGAGAAATAGGTGGCAGGTCAGCACTAGATCGAGAACTATTTGAGACTAGTTGCTGCTGGGTGAGGGAGAGTATGACTTACATCTGACCACTGGATGGGCTGACTAGACTCCACGGGACACATTTAAACTGAAGGACATTTGGGTATAAACACCTGAATGAATAGGACTTAGTATATATGGCAGAGTGCATGGCGTTCGGTGGGAGGGGGGAGGCATGGATGGGGGAGGTGGTCTGGATGTGAGTGAGAAATACTGTATGAAATTTTAAAAGTTCAATAAAAAAAAAGAATTTGAGAAAAATACGTAGGACTTTCAGTGTATCCCTGAGGCATCACATACTGCCTTTCTTCCTATGTGAAAGCAAAGAAAAACTGGCTATCCACTGCAACCGGGATGCTGAAAAAGGTGCTGCAGAGATCTAGGCTCGAAAAACAGGCTGTATTTAGAGGAATGCTAGATATGAGGATGAGCCTCTACTGGATGACGAGGGGTGACTACCTTATTCATAGCCTGGAGGTCTTGCACAAATCTCCATCCTCTCCCATTTGGTCTCTCTATAGGTAGTATTGGAGTATTACGAGGGCTGGTGCAAGGGATTGTAAGTCATTTTTCTTGATATTTTTCTATGACGGACTTGATTCCCATTAGGGCTTCCTGTCTCCAAAGGCATTACTTTATATTTGGCAAGGGTTTGCTTTTATCTACTGTTATTTCAATCAGGGCAGCTGATCTTATTCGTTCTATGTCTGTTGAGGATTTTGCCCACAATTCCTCTGGTACTTGAGAAAGGAAGTTATCATTTAACTCCTGTGGGGTCTTTTCTGACTCCTTCATAAGCGGCATGGAGAAAACAGGGACTGGAAATTTTCACTGTCCCCTAAGTTTAGGATCATTTTTCCCTTTTGAGAGAAGGAGATATGAGCATTTTGTGTCTCTAAAAAGTCACATCCTAAAATGTGGGGCACAATTCACCAGTAGAAAAGTGTGATACCCCACAGTTTCTCCTAATTGAAATTCTGTAGGGTTTGTCTTAAAGGTAGTTATGGGTAGGTTAGAAACTCCCACCATTTGAATTCTAGTTTTACTCTGAGGGAGAGGGTTTTTAATGTGGTGGGATTTAAAACAGAGTAGCCTCAGTGTCTATCAGGGCCTTTGTTTCTTCTCCATTAATAATTATCTCTGTTTCTCCTAAGGTCTTAGGAAGGAGTAAAGGAAAAACTCTCTGTATTCCCTCAAAGCAGCCCTAGTCTTGCTTAGTTTTTCTTTCAAGGTCTCTCTGAGAGGCCTGCTGCTCTTTCTGGGAGAGTGCTCATTTCAAATTCTTGCAATCTCTTCCAAAATGGCCAGGCCTTTTGCAACAGGCCGTTTGCAAATTACCTTGCATTTTTCAAGATGAAGAAATTTGTAGGTCTCCCTGCCTGGGAGCTTAACTTTTTTAACTGTCAGCTCAAAATTTTGATAGTGATGAGCTTTTCCTTTTTAATAATAGTGCTGGAAAGTTGGTCTGCTAAGGTAACAAGGACATCTGTGGGAAGCGAGGCCCAGGTTATATTATTTCATTTGACTAAATGGCCAGCTCTTCTTCTAGCCCTTCCATGAATGCAGAATTCAGTAAGGCATCACTCTTATGACCCTCAATTTTCCCAGTAGGAATTCCTGAATGCTTTTTAAAAGTTTATGCAACTCTGACATAGAAGTCAGGTACAGTTTCTCTGGGCCTTATCTTTCATTGCTGTATTTTGGCTCAGAAAATAATCTGTGGAATAACTTTGGTATCACAGCACAGAGGTAGTTTCCTAACTCACAGCAGGCATTTTTAGCATCAGCATCTATTTTATTAAAGACCTCAAGGGGGTTCCTCCATTCTGTCAGGTGAAGCCATTCTTCTGTTTTCCCCCCTGATGCCAAGAATTGAATTACCAGAAAATTCTGGTTCATGTGTTAATAGGGTGACCTGAAATTCTTTAGCAAATCCTAGAGGGTCCTGATATGGGTCAGGGAACTCCATAATCAAAGATTTTAAC
Organism: Nannospalax galili; assembly: GCF_000622305.1. Lineage (NCBI taxonomy): Eukaryota > Metazoa > Chordata > Mammalia > Rodentia > Spalacidae > Nannospalax > Nannospalax galili. Next base: position 1,216,603 of record NW_008341886.1, on the reverse strand, counting down.
TCACTTTTTGTCCAGGGAATACAAATAGTATCTGGGTCCCCTCTGGCCTCTGCATTTTATCTTAAAAGGGGCCATAGTCATTCTTTCTTTTGGTATAGAATTGTGTTCCTCTAGAGATTTGCTAAAATCCCTTAGGGAATTGTTACTACTGTCCCCTTGAGAAGTACTAGGTGATATCTTCCCATCGTTAGGGAGAAGAGGAGAAGGGGAGGGTGACAAGCAAGGAGGAGGCTGAAGATCTTCCGATAGAGCAGGCGAAGGAAGAGAAGGAGAGATAGGAGCAGAGGGCTGAGAAGAGGCAAGTTCTTCAGCATTTATCTTCAGTTTTGACACAGTCTCTAAGATTTTCTTATTACTCTCCCGCCCTTCAGTATCTTTCTTTAACTCTGATACTGTTTCTGAAAGTTTCTTACTCATTTCTTATGAGTTAGCAATTTTATCATTTCTTCTCTTAGATACTTCTAAATCCCAATTGAAGTAGGCTGCGCATTCATTATCTTTTCTTCTGTTGTCTAGGACTTCTAGCTTTGCATGCAAAAATACCACTTTTGGAACATCAAATGTTCCCCATTGAGGGAACTGTAAAAGCCAAGTTATCTTTGGTTAGATTTCCCCATTTGTCCAAATACTTGCAAGTCAAAAGTCCAGAGTGCCAGATGGTGGTTTATCTTCAAACACTTCCTCCTTTTCAGAAAACTCATTTTATTTATTTATTTATTTATTTATTTATTTATTTATTTATTTATATTTATTCTCTCCTGAAAAATTGTAAGACTTCCTAAGCTATCTGGGGAGTATGTGTTTTGGATCTGGTTTATGTGCTGCTTCTGGGATGGACTTTCTTAGCTTTCACACTGAGACGATCTTCTCCTACCAGGTCTTGGGGTTTTCCTGCATGCTTACAAAAAGGTGAGGGTGCTCAAGAGACTGGGTGACCAGCCCTTATGTGTGTCTTCCTGGATGAGCCAATAAAGTTCCTTCTGACCCAAGAACAGGGTATGTTTCTTGGGTTTCCTTGAGGCCATTACCAGTCCTGGGGAGATCCCCCTGACACCTATACTCTGTAAGGGTGGAGGGAACAGTGCCTCTTGTCTTCGGCACCTTTATGAACAGGTGCTCATAATACTCCTAAGGTAAAGGCAGCAAGGTTGCAATCAATAAACAGGAGAAATCAAAGGGAAAAAATAGCAAATTTGGGTATTGGAGGAGTGTCTGGAGACAAAGGCCAAGTAAATAAAAATATTCCAAAAACAAACAAAACCATGACAAACCACAAACAGAAACCAAAATGCCTTCAAAGGTCTGTAAGCCAACAATACTGAAAACAAACCAAAGTACCCAGAAACAAAATGCTTCCAAAGCAACAGATTTGGATACTTTAAGGCAAACATTCTGAAAGCGAGCAACTAAACAAACAAATATGTAAACAAGTAGGATCCTGAAAACCTTGGCTCAGAATAAACCAATGGACCATCAACCAATCCAGGGAGGTCCAGACCCCAAGAAAGAATTCAACAATTTCCACTTAAGGAGACAATGCCCGAAGGTGGGCTACAAGGGAGGCCTGCTGGTACCTAGCACCAATTTAGTTGATTCCTTCAGTGAAAACTAGATCATTATTTTGGGGTCCCAAATTCGGGTGCCAAGAACTGTCGTTGAAATAAACAGCTCTCACCTCAAAGAATAAAGAGCTGGTTTATTTTGGGGCCAAATATGAGTGACCATGGCCTGGGAACACAGATTTAGGTTGCCCCAAATACTGTTTTCCAGCATGGTAACAGTTGCCTTACATTTTTATAGTAACAGAACAAAGAAAAGTCATAAATCAAGACACTTTTCAGAGACATTGGAGGATACACTTAGCAGGCAGTAGGCAGGTCTCAGCAAAGTGAGGGGTTTTCTACTATAGGTCTCAGATGCTGTTTGATGACATTTTTAGCCTTTCGATTGGTGGGACTGGGTTAGGATAATATGTTCTAAAAGGTTTTTTTCTGTTAGTCACAGGATGTTAGGTCAGAAATAGAGGTGGGCAAGGAATGGCTATTTATGGGGCTAAAGATGACCGAAGATAAGTGGTAATTAAGACTCTGGACCTGCAACATTCCAAACTCTCCACAACCATTGAAGTTCTAACCAGTTAATCAGCCTTGTGAGAGAAAGTCCAGTTTGAAGATGGAAGTTTTTTTCTAGGGATTTTCATTCCCAGAACATTGTCCCTTTGTGTCAATCACAACAATCCCTCTGCCAGGCCACCAGGAAGTGTTCCTTCTCTGGTGTAGGCAGAAAACGACAGAGTCGTCTACAGTTCGCTGAGGCTTGTAATGGCAAGTAGTTCAGTACAAAGTGAAATTTGTTTGAAACGTCATGGCGAGGTTCACAGATTGAGGAGCTGTGATGCAGCTTCCTCCAGTGTTTAGAGTGGCCCACACTGGTATGAAGGCCGTCCAGCTGGTTGTGTGACTGATGGTCCTGTGTTCATGAAAACCAGGGGAGCGCAGAAGGGTCATGATGTGATTGTCAGCTAGGGACTGAGTAAGAAAATAAGCAACCCCTGTCCATGGCCCAGGGAGAGATGGGTTCCCCTAATCTGTCTTGAATCTGCTGTGCTATCTTACCTTTGTAAAAGACCTGTAATTAGAAGAAATTACAGAGAAGTACAGAGAGTTTGAATCACTATCGGCTTATCTCTTAATAAGAGAAATAGCATTGAAGAAAGGAAAGTGCCATGACATACGTAATCTAATGATATGAGGAGCCAGAGCAAAGCACAGATTTCCTGAGTAACACATGCCTACAAGGACATGAGCATGCCAATTGGATTGGAAAATTAAATAACAATTCAGGGCTGGAGAGATGATTTAGCGGTTAAGAACACTGGTTGTTCTTGCAGAAGACCCGGGTTCGAATCCCAGCACCCCCATGGCAGCTAACAACTCTCCGTAACTTCAGTTCCAGAGGATCCAACAGCCTCTTCTGTCCTCTGCAGGCCTTGCACGACACGGGTGTACTCACATACTGCAGGCAATACACCCATACTCATAAAATAAAAATAATATATTATTTTTTAAAAATAACATTTCAGGGAGGCTTTATTTCAACATTGCTAAAATGTTTAATAGTTTGAAAAGAGAATTATTTGTGTATATCATTAATTCTTCCAGAGAGAAGTCACTCAAGCAAAATGAGAAACGCCTGTGATTGTGTATAGAACTTAAGGAGAGGAAACACTTTCATTTAGAGGTCCAATGTTGTGGCATTAATTGTAAGGTAGGAGGATCCCAAGGCAAAATGATACTGATGCAAATCTTGATTCACTGCTTACCAGACAACATGGATGTGGAAAACGTTAAGTTTTGTTTGCATCACAGAATGGGGAAGTAATTGTTCCTCTGGTGGTTAAAGTTCATTGTCAAGTTGACTAGATACAGAATAATCTGGGAAGTGGATGAGGCATACCATACCTGTGGGTGTGTTTGCAAGGACAGGTCAAAAGATTATCTTTGGGTCTAAACGTGTGTAGCATCATCTTGTGGGCCCAGGGCTCGGAAAGAATAATGAGAAAATAAAAGGAAGCCAGCCAATCACGAGGCACCCTTTCTCTACTTCCTGGTTACCATGCTATGAATTGCTCTGGTCCACTTCCTGCTTCCCACTATGAGGAGCTAGTTGGTACCTGTGAAACTGTGGGCCAAAATAAATCCTTCCTCTCTCTTAAGTTAGATAAGTCTGATATTTTGAGTATGTTCTCAAAAGTCTAAGTGACAGAGAAAAGAGTTATTTCATGTGACTCTGTTAGGGTGAATTACATCTGTGTATTTAGATACTGCTCAGGTTGCCATGGCAACCCTGAAATGATACTGCAGTTTTCTAAAGCCACAGCAACAGGACAGTACTGACTAGGTCATTTAAACATTTATTTCTTAACAGTTGTGGAAGCGCAAGTTCAAGGTCAAGATGTCAGTAGGTCTTGTCTTTCCTCCAGCATCTCCTTGGAGTGCAGATGGCCATGCCCAGGCTGTATCCTCACCTACACCTTCTTATGTGTTTGTTATTTCTTTAATGACTTCCATTTCTTATCAGGACACCTGTTTCATTAGAAACTCACACTAATAGTTTCTTGCTTATTTAATAACCTCTTTAAAGAACTTATCAATAAGCAGTTTCATATTCTGAAATGCAAGGGGTTGGAACTTTAGCATGTAGTTTGGGGGATAGAACTTTGTGCACAATAAGCCTCATGAACCCCTCACCTCAGGGACAGTATCTGATTGAAAGCACAAGATACTTCTGAAATCTGAAACGCATTACTTTGAGACCATACTTACCACAGGAAGGCTACTGCTAGCCAGACACTGAACATGCTAAAGAAAGTCCATTTCTGCAAGACTTAAGGACTCCCCTTGCTTTGTGGAAATTTTCTAAGAGATGCACTGCATTCCAAGTTCCCTTCCTTCCTTCC
>NW_008341886.1:1204921-1212023 GCF_000622305.1 Nannospalax galili | reverse complement strand
TTCCCCTCCCTCCCCCCTCCTTCCCCTTCCCTTCCTTTCATTCTTTCCTTCCTTTTCCATTCTCATGGTCTACACCCACAACATTATCAGAGAACTTGCTCCACACTGTCCAGCTATCCTCTCAGTCTCCTTCATAGGCATTTCCCTGTGTGAATCACTTGCATCTTTTATCCTATCTTGGCATTTGACTCTCAAAGGATGTGTGCAATAATGCCCACCCCAGGGCATGAATTCTGCATTTGGCAGACACACAGAGCCAAGTAGGAGACCGGAGATGCTTTATAGTGGAATAAAAGCGGGGGGAGGCTTCAGGTGCGCTCTATTTGGAGGGTGTCCATATAGTGAAGCTGGAGGTGAGCTAGAAAGAAGTGATTGAGCCTAGTTAGAATCAGGGGCAAAATCAGAGTGGCCAGCAGCTGCTGTACACAAATGTTCTGGCCTGATTGCCTCACAGATTGTGATCAGGCCTTCTGAACTAGAGATGGTGTGAAAGACTAATGTTGATATATGGTCTAGTTACTATTTCTATTTTTAAATATGTGTTTTTATATTCGATCTCCTCTTCCATTATTCTCCTGCTTGTATAAGGGTAATTATCTCACCGAAGTGAAAAAAGTAGAATTGTCTATGTCCTTAGTCAACTTATTATAAAGGACTTTCAGCATTTGTGTTGTTCCTCTCATGTGACCATCCCATTCAGAGAGAGCAATAGTGTGGTGTCTCCAGGTTCTGAAAGAACACAGTGGACCAGCATCTTGATCACTGTGCCCAAAACAAAGAGAATAGTATTCCCGGTGGTATGCTTTGTAAGTGGTAACACCTATTTTCCAGGCCATGGTTAGAAAACAAAACTTGTAGGCTAAAAATTTGATGTTAGGGAGCTAAGCAGCTTTCTTCATAAGCAACATATAACCAAGCACCCCTTGCGTTTTTGTTGGTACAAGTATATCATAAAGTGTTCACCATGGTGTTGATGGCACCGTGATTCAGAGTAATAGAATTGTTAATCATGGCTTTTGTCAATAAATTGAAGCTGATGCATGAACTTTACAAGCCAAGTATATGTTATTATTAATAATATCTGTCAGTGCTGGTGGTATTTATTAGTCTTTCCTCCTGATGAGATTCTCAACATTGAGGTGTTTGCTTTGACTGTTATATCAATAGGCTATATTCCCTCAAATGAAATGCCTCAGTAATATCAAGAATAGCTTTGCTTTGTAGCTCATGTTTGAGTTATAATCTGTATCCTTGGTTATATATTAAATTAGTAACTCTATGTACAGACAACACTCAAATTTCTATTCTGTGTTGCACAATATTTAAGGTTGAAGCGGGTGAGTCAGTCAAGGACACGGGGAAGTAGTATCTCGTCAGAGTGTGTGAATATTTCGATAACAGAAGGTGCTTATTTCATGAAGTTGAACCAAAGTCCTTCCTATATTACCTGGACTACATATTTGAATCTCTTAAACTCTCTTCCCATGACAAGTTATGAGCTCATTGTTTTCTAAAAGCTAATTACTTGTTTCTGAAGATTACTGAATTTGAACTTAGAATTCCTTAGAGCCTAATAAATATATGCCAAACTTTTTTTCTGGTTATAGATTGATTTCTTTGAGGCCATTTGTTCAATAAAGTATAAGTGGAAATGCCATTTACTTGTTGTATCTGATGAGACCAGAACATTTCCAGGGCCAGCTTTATCATGGAATGCTGTGGATGGATGGTTTATCCTGCACTTGTCAGAATGAGGACAGTGGCTACTTTAGGGATAATGTAAGAATGCTGTTAGAAAATGTATGTTTGACATGATTCTAATGAAGAACAAAAGGCTTATCGTAAAAGAAGTATGATCATAATCAAATAAAAAGAAAATGAGAGATTCAGAATTCATGTGGCCTCTTAGGTAGAGCCGGGCTCTCTCTGAGACCATCAGTTTGTTCTGAAGTTCTTGGGCCAGTGATCCTCACAATCACAGCTGCTTTCGAGCACCTCAGAGTCGTTAGTTTGGACTCCATACTGGAATAGCCTTCAAGTTCTGTTGAATTCTGAACTTATTATTTATGAAATTTGAATTTAGCAGTTGATAGCCTGGAATTCCATGTCTGCGTTTTTGTTAATAATGCAGATAAGGTACAGTAAATGAAGCAGTTTCCCATCGCAAGGAGAATGGAAGAGGAATAATACCCTTCTGGAGGCTTCAAAGTACAGCTAAGGAGCGTCAAAGACAGTGCTCTCTGATAAAATGTGACATCTTGTATTTAGAAGATTATGAAGATGTTATATAAGAGAGGGTCTTGGGAATGTGGCAATAATTTTTTCAGTAATAGGACTGTATACAGTACACAAAGCCCCTAGAGTATTGTGTCACAACTGCGCATAACAGAAAAACATCTACAATTGAAGAAGAAAGCTATTAGGCCATGGGTCTTGTTGTCACTCACTCAGAAGGAGGTGAGTGATGGGTGTTCTTGAGAGAGCATAGGGCCATGACTACAGTACGACTCCTTTGGACAAGAGAGCTGAATATTACTAAAAGCTTTGCTGTTTACAAATGTAGATAGCAGTAATTCTTTCAACTTTTTCAGATGAATGGAGATGGAAAGCGTAGTTTCTTTTTAGAGTAGTTCATGATCCTGTAAGGAGGCTTTTTTTCTAACTATTCCTTTAAAGGGTATTTCTTGGTCACTTGACATCAAAGTACGCATAACCCAGGTTGGGAACAGCAACAAAAAAAAAACACTTTAATTATCTGTAATTGTTAATCCTCTTAAAAAAAGATGCTACACAGATTAGAGAAGCATGTGCCAACATCTCAGTGTTAATAGCAAAACAATGAGTCTTTCTGCAAGGAACAATATATTCTAAAATGAAATTATACTGTGTCCAATATTGTATAATGGTTTTAATTCAACTGTGAACCTAAAACTTTACAGCCACTTTTGAAAGAGATGTATCCTTGTTCTGGAGTGTTACTAAATTATGTTAAAGCTATAGTGAAATGCTTCTTCTAATCATGTAGTTATTAAAAATTAAAAATGATAACAAAATAATAATGCTTCAAAGCATAAAAATTTGCTTCTTAATAACTAGTGGATGTGAAAAACATTACAATTGAAATCTACCTCATGACTTTATATCCATGCTCAGATGCTAAGGAGCTCAGAAAGTAACCAACTGTGACTAGTAATAATCAGATATATAGAGATTAGAAATGCATGTGCAAACATCCAATGTCAATTGCATTGAAAAAGAATTTTTCTGTATGAAACTGTGTATTTTAATAGTGAAATGGAGATCTTTTTTAAAGGTTAAAACCTCATTTAATTTTATGTCTTATAGGGTTTATACTGAGTACAATATTGTATGAACTGTAATATTTCAACTGTAAACCTAAAAATGTACAGCCAATTTTGAAAGAGATGCATCTTATCTCAGGGAATTGTTATTGAATATGTCAATGCTGTTGTAATGAAATGCTTGTAAGTATGTGGTTAATAAATAAATAATTTAGAAAATGATGCTAAAATATTCTAAAAACAGATTATGCTAACTATAGAAACTTCTAATTCCATGTAAAAATAAATCTAGATAAAAATCTAATGAAAAGTGTCAAAGAGATTGCAATGATGGGTCCTGACCATGTTTAACACTTGATAGATGACTTGTGGCATTCAAATGACCTCTTCAGTCCTTCTCAAGTTTCTTCACCAACACTGGTTTGTGAGACTGACTAGTTTATGCCACAATAAGTGATTTGTTGAGGAAATCTACCTGGCATCCATTTGAAATCTTCCAGTGCCACCATGAGGCTCTCAGACATCACCTGAGTTAAATGAGCAACCAAGTGTCAACTCTTCCTTTACAAACTCAGAGAGTCAACAGTTTTAATCTTTAATGACTTGTTTGAATCCCCCTGGAGATTTATTTTTAAGTCAATGCCTAAGTTCCTATTACTGGTTAAATATATATGTTGGCATATGATCTATTAGAGAATTTCTTTGTTTCCATATTATTCTTCTTTATGAACCCAAATCTTTATACTAGCCACATTTCTAAGGAGTAAGAATGCTTTCCTTGACTGCAGTTCATATTTTGGCTGAGGAACCCAGCTATTGAAAAATCCCCCTTTTTAATGTCCTAATTTTTCCTACCCTCCAAAGCACTCTATTGGAACAAACACCTTTCTTGGCATTACACTTGAAAAGTAGGTGCAGTTTCTTATTTTGCCTTCAATTGCTGTGAGAAAAACACTGACCAAAACCAACCTGAGGCAGAAAGGGTTTATTTTATCTTACATCTCCTGGGTACACTTCATCACTGAGGGATCCCAAAGTAGGAACTCAGGGCAGGAATCTGGAGCACAGACCATAGAATTATGCTGCTTACTGTCTTGCTCCTCTGGCCTGTGCTCAACCTGATTTCTGCTCAGGGGTGGCACTACTCACAATGGACTGAACCCTCTCACATCACTCAACAATCTAGAAAATGCTCCATATACATGGCCAAATGCCAACTCAATGGAAGCAATTCCCCAATTGGGATTTCCTCTTCCAAGGTATGTCAAGAAGACAACTAAAGCTGTCCAGCATGTACAGTAAGTAGTTTTTTGACCTTGTCTGAACACACCTCTGATGAAAGATTGAGGAGAACTTAAACCAGAGAGAGCCATTTTGATAACAGAGATCAGAGAGAGATATTTGATCAGATACAGTTTCAGTTTGGGGGTGTGGCAGACCAAATAATATAGGTCAGGAGTCTCAATGACAGTCTAATACCTCTGTATGAAGTGCGGACAGTTCCCTAACTGAGATCACGTAGTCCACATTCTGATTATACAGGGTGGGAAAGCAGCAGGACTCGGAAATCATAGGATTCAGTAGTTTGGCTGAGAACTCTGATCAAGGATGGCACCTAGGAGCTACACACTGGCAAGTGGTAGGCATTGTAAAGACAAGAGCGGTCTCCACAATTGGATCAGTACTGTAGGGCCAAGGTTTGGATGCTTCCTATGTGTTATAAGAGAGCAGAAGAGTTTGTGCAAATCTCCAATACACAAATAGATGAATGAGATTTTTGTAGTTAAGGAAGCACAGGGAAAGAACATTTGAAAAGGCTCTAGGTGGCAAGTTCATGTCTCGGATCCTAAAACTTTACCACATAAGATTTGTCAGTTTGTAAAGAATTGTCTCAAACCCTGAAAAATGGCACTGATTTTCCTCAATATCCATTTAAACCTGTTACCTGTCAATTGTTGCTTTATAGGAAGTTTAGAATTATTTTGGCAGTCTTTATTCTATTTGAAGAATGCTTTTTTCCTAATTAGGTAGATCATGACAGATCATTCACTGTGTTTTGATAAAAGAATAATTTATCTCCTCATACTTTGAGGTCCTTGTATGATCAGACTGTGAGGAAACAAAAGAATTTCTCCTCCCTGCCTCCCTCCCTGTCCCCCTTTCTCTTTTTTTCTCCTCTTCCTTCTTATTTTTTTTAAATCGCAGGCTTCATTTTTCTCCTTCTATACAAAACAGCAGATCATCTACTTGTTAATTAAGAACTGAATGAAAACAAATTTAGATCTTTTAAATTTTGACTGAGACCCAGGAAAGTGTAGGCTTGTCTCTCGTGAACTCAGGGGCATCATTGCCCTGAGATGTTTCCATTTTCCCTCAATGAAGGCAAGGTTTGGGGTATTGTTATCTATTGAGACACTGCAAAGAGCTGAGCACAGCTCTACTCTGAGGTAATGGGCTTCTGGGGGAGTTGAGAACAAGGTGACGCTTGGGTTGGTACTACGAGGAATTACAAAAATAAAGAGATAACAGTTTTCAAATTTTAAAAATAATTTTATTTATTTGTATTTCATGGGTACTAGTGTTTTGTCTCTATGTTTGCAAGTGTTCCATATGCATATAATGCCTGCAGAGGCGAGAAGAGCATGTAGGATACCCCGGATCTGGAGTTGTGGATGGTAGTTGGCTGAGAACCAAACCTAGGTCCTTTGCAAGAGCAGCACGTGCTCTTAATCGCAGAGCCTTCTATCCAGCCTCAGGTACAACAATTCTGCTGATGGTCCTGAAGTACTGAACTTTCCGTTTTGAAATATTTAAACCTTGCAGTATAGGGATGTCACAGGGCTGGTTTGGAGTATGCAAAGGGCTTATACCCAAAGATATCTTGTATGTCTAAGGATAAAATGACTTTACCCGTAAGTCTGAGTTTTTCTATTGCTTCTGGCATCAAAGACATTTGGGGAAAAGTGAGGAATAATTTGGTAATAGCTCTGTAATAGGCTCTATTCTAATTATTTTTCTGTGTGAGTAGAATTTTCATCTCTTAGAAGGCACAGTTTCTCCACCAGTGGGTGTCTCCATTTAGGATCTACCTTAAATACAATAGAGAAAGTAAAAGTACATACAAATATCTGCAACTTGGTCATGAATTTCAGCATCCCCAGGATCTCAAGAAATACCTGACTCTTCTGGTTTTCATATCATACTGCAATTTCTTTTGTAAAGTAGATGTCTGTATTAGATTTTCAGGAGTATGATTAGAGAGCTTGAAGGACTGTATGTCAGTCAAGGACAAGAGACCTAGTGTTAGGTTTAAGGCCTAAAGACAGGAAAGACCTATGGGTGATTTGAAATTCTCCCTGGCCATGTGAATACTAACTGTAAAGACAAGAAAGGATTACTGTGGAAATAGTTACAGCACACGTGTCAAGGCTGAGGAGGCTGACCTTGTATAAGTAGTACCTCTTGATTATTTAAGAAAAAGATGAAATTTTCTTTTGAGACAGGATCTCCCTGTGGTCACAGCTGGCCTGGCACTCACTATGTAGACCAGGCTGGCCTTGATCTCACAGAGGCTACCTGCCTCTGTCTTAAGTCCTGGAATTAAAGGCATGCACCATAATATCCTGTTTGAAAAATCTCTCTTAATCTAACCAGAGAGCTTTTTCTTTGTCTTCTACTTTCCCTTGTAAGATGAACAATTTCTGTATTTGTGTGTCTTTTGTTACACCATCAATGAGGCTCCTTATCAATTTAATCACTGGGTTGTGGTTCACCTTCTAGGTTTGTAGAAGCACAGTTAT
>NW_008341886.1:1169268-1203781 GCF_000622305.1 Nannospalax galili | reverse complement strand
TTAGAGGATTTGTTCCTCAGGGGTCCCATGGGGTTGGGAGGAGCCCCTGGCTCCTTTCTTTTATCAGCTCCATCCATGTGAGGATAAGTCAAAGGTCCTGCTCGACCATTGTTGGCTTCTCTTGCAAGCATGGAGGAAATGATTCCTCCGTGTTGACCCTCCTCTTTATAGACTGGACATCCGCATCACAATTCTATTGCAATTCCAACATGTTCTGATCTAGTAGGATTAGTGCACAAATTATGACGGTGGTGAGAATGGATGTAAGAAGCAAAAGCCTTCTTCAGAGGAGGAGAAGTCTTAAAAGGCAAAAAGGAGTACACCAGAACACAAGCAGCTGGTGACAATGGTGGGTGAAAGTGATCCTCGGGTAGTTTGAGACTTCAGCTGCAAACTTGTCGGCTGCCTGTCTCCAACTGGAGATATAATTGTGCTTTTTTGGTAGAAAATATTTCCAAGATCAAAGCCACAATATCACATAAAAATATTGAAGCAGAAATAATTTCATCCAGTTTTCTTGGTGAGTTGCAGGTACGTTTGGGTGGATGCTGAGGGGTGAGAGTCACAAGCTCAGTCATCTATGAAGGCAGAGCCGATAGCAAGTTAACAGGTGCTGTGCCTCTGTTCCTCTCTGAAATTCTCCTTGTGAGAAACGGCACATTTAGACAGAACAGCACAAAAAAAGAAGCCAAAATGCCCTGATGCCGTAAGAATGAACATATGGGCTCCAATAACATGTAGGCATCAAAAGTAGAGCACCCAGGGAACTCAACACAAAGGGATGCAACTTTGACCCATGCAACTTGCAGCACTACCACACTTTTGACAAGACATAGCAACAAGACAGAAGGGAGTTCCATGCATGGGTCCTGCTCTTTTTTGAAAAGGGAAGGCTTAACAGTATAATGTGCAACCAAGAAAAACAAGCGAGAGACAAGAAGACTTCAGATAAGCTCTGCCTGGATGCTGTGACACAGGCCAATAGAAGTGAAGAGCTCCTGTGATTGGCAAGGGTTGTTTCTCTAGTTTATTCTGAGTTGGAAGGTGCAACAGCAGATGGAAAGGCTACTCTTCATGGAGCACGTCTACGTCTTCGTGGTCCCTTGCTGAAGAGGCTGTTGCTTGGTTTCTGAGCTGGTGGCTGCCGAGACTGTGAGTCACAGTTCTGCTGTTCTTCATCCTGCATGGGTTGGCTGCTGTCGTTTCTCTGCTCAGTCTCTCCGTCATCATCATTAGCAGTCCCATAAGCAAGATATCATGGGCCCAGTCTTGCTGCAAACATTGGAGCAAAAGCATCTGGAGTACCAGTTACTTCCTGTTAACTGCTCCATAACATATAGAAAATCCTTGGAACATATTTGGAGATGATTAAACACCATAATAAATGCACTTTGAAAGACTTCTTTCAAAGTCTCTCAGCCATCAGTATGATTTGCCTTTGTTATCCAGGAGGCCAACGTGGGATAAACACTCTACTTTTCCTTATAACAATCCTCTTGTAAAGAAGGAAAGTCTTTGACCTTCTTTGTCTTTCTACACAACTCCTTCAAGATCATTCCATCATGGTCCCACATCTCTCCATGAACATCTCAAATTCTTATGTCTTGGGCAGAAATGCATACATGCCTCTTAAAATCTGGATGCTTTTCTTACCAAATCTCATCCCTGCATAATCCATCTGACTTTGTTGTATATTTAAGAATATTTTTCTTTTCATGTATTTCCATATGTTCTACCCCATAATAAACCATTCAGGTGTTCAGGTTCCCAAAGTTGAGGCAAGTACCTCTTCCCATCTAAGTGCTGCTAAGTCTGACTCTAGCATATACTTGTATCTCTTCTTTAGTTCCACTGACCTTTTTCTAATTGAGGTTCTCATTAAATTCACCTAGAAAAACGCTTCCCACACTCCAGGCTTGTTCATCTGATGCAATATAACCTTCACTATCAGAGAAATTTTAAGGCGTGATCTGACCATTCCGCTTTCCTGTTGAAATGTATCACTTTTTCTATTTTTGCAAAATAAAGCTCAAACTTCCTATCCGCTTGATAAACTCATCATTTTATAGTTATCTTGATTGTTCCCATTTCCATTAATGAACCCTTGTAACTTTCAGTCCAAGCATGCCATGTTATTTTGCATGCTGAACTCCATATTAAAGGGATTTATACATATGCCAAGTCTTCTGCATTAGACAAAAAGATTCATGGGGAACATTTCTATGTCTGTCTCACCCTGTTCTTTTAATAGCACTTAGAACAATTAATTTCATTGGTTAAACAATAGAGGACATGTTTAACTCACTAAAGTAGATATCCATGTAGAAATAAGGAAATATGTTGGTAGCGTGACAAAATGCCGATTTTGGTAAGTGACATAGTTGTGACAAAACTGAACGGCTGTACTACCTACATGGTTGATTTCTATAGTGAAGGTGTTAGAGTCTGGACTGAGGTGACTCGTGAATAAATTATAGGATTTCCTACGTGAGAATAAGAAAAGTTTCATCTAAGGAGAGGAAATAAAATTCCTAGGAATGAACAAATTTTAAAGATAGTTTATTACATTTATTTGTACATGTGTGTGCCCACAGACGCACACATGCCATGGCAAATGTGTGGAGGTCTGAGGACAACTTATGGGAGTCAATTTGCTCCTTGTGGATTCCAGGAATCCAACTCAGGTTGTCAGACCTGATGAGAACATGGTTACCCACAGGCCCCAGGATGATTTTAATGTGTAGCTGAGGTGAATATTGATTATGGTTGGGGTGAATCCTTATTTTCTCTCTTTGTTTTGATTCCTGGGCATAGAAAAATGAAGCTATTAGTAAATAAGCTATAAATTAAGTATAATATTTCTTTCTTTCTTTTTTTTTTTTTTTTTTAGTTTTGTCTTTTTGAGACAGGGTTTCCCTGTAGTTACAACTAGGCTGGAACTCATTATGTAGATCAAACCAGACTTGAACTCACAAAGTTCTGCCTGCCTCTGCCTCCCAAGTGCTGGGATTGTGCCACTATGCCCAGCTAAATTAAATATAATATTTCAAATGTGTAATTTTAATGTAAGTATTTTGCACTGACAACTCAATAGGCCTTAATGTATGTGGAGGAATTCATGAAATATGGGGGCACTCTGTGGGTGCAGATAGGGGAGTGGGGGCTAAATGATTAAGATACATTGTTTGAAATGCACAACAATTCAATTAAAATATATTGTAAAATAAGAAAATAAAATAAAATTCATTTACAAAAAAGGAAAGTTTCTGAAATTGTTGTTTCTGTCTTTTTGAGACAGGGTCTCCCTGTAGCCCCAGCCAGCCTGGAGCTCACTATACGGACCAGACTGGGCTTGAGCTCACAGACATCTGCCTGCCTCTGCCTCTGCCTCCTGAGTGCTGGGACTAAAGGCATGTGCCACCACACCCGGCTATTTTTTTTTTTTTTAAATATTGCATTATTTTTATTTTATGTGTATGGGTGTATTGCCTGCATGTATGTGAGTGCACTTGTGCAATGCCACCGAGATCAGAAGAGGGCTTCAGATTCCTCTGGAACTGGAGTTAAAGATGGTTCGTAGCTGCCGTGTGGGTGCTGGGAATCAAACCCAGTTCCTCTGCAAGAGCAGTCAGTGCTCTTAACCACTGAGCCCGAGCCCATTTTTTTTAAAACTTCATCTTGATTAGTTAAAATATTCCTTTGTAAATCTAACAGGCTTGATATAACTTGAAAGTTATTCACCTTCCCACTCTGGCCTGCTTTTTTCTCCTGCTAGAAACTGTCCTCTACCCTGTAATGATTTTGAGCATTGCTGGCTCAGGGGAGAGATCAATATCTGGAAAGGAAGCACTTGGGTAAAACAAAATGCAAGCTGTGATAGTCAGGACTGCTTTTCCACCTTGGGAATTTTTAACCAGAGGAGTCACATTCCAGCAACTGTGGAAGTGGTGAATCCCCCACATGAATCCACCCAGCCTTTACCACACTGGTCCATCGATTGCATGAGAATATCATTGCTTTTTCTGTGACGTAAGAATCAGTTCTAAGCCACAGATCTTCAAATGATTACAACTGATTCTCACATTTTCCCCAAGAAACATCAAGTATTCTGGCTTATGAGAGGTAGAAAACAATCTTCTGGCCTCTACCTACCAAAAGACATGAGGTTAACCCCATGCACCTGTAAGATTGAAAGCTGTAGCCATGCTTTCTTCCCAAGATTAACATGTCACTAATTTTTCATAGTAGCCAGGAACAAAGAAGTGTCAGATCTTAGGGACGCCGCTTCACCCTGACCTGGATCAGAAAGTACACTAAGATAAATTTAACTTGTCTTGGTATCTTTGAGATTGCCCCCCACCCAAAGGATACAATACTGAAGAATATTTTTTTTCTTCCTTTTATTCAATGTTCCCAGGCCACTCCAGCCAGGAGTGATTTAAGTGACAATAATCATCCAGCATGGCCTGGTCTACTAATAAGACATTAATCGCATCTCACCTTGAAAATCATTACCTGTCTGATCATGTTCCCATTAACTTTTTTGGCAGGTAGAGTTCTGTTTTTAATATTGAGGCCACAGCCAAACCAGTGCCCAACTGTGCTTGGCACATACTAGGCATACCATATATTTTCTATGGATGGATTGCTATTAATGAATTCTTGTGATTCACCTCACAACTCTCTAAAACTGTCTAAAATTCCATTTGTCGATATAGTCAATTTCTTTGGTAGTAAATTTTTGGTGTCCATTTTCAGGATTGTTTTATTAATATTTTGCTATTTACAGAAATATTCTGAAGCAGCCTGTCTTGACAACCATGTCATTGCAGCACCCTCTTTCCTTCCCTTAAGTTAATAGGATAGAAGTTCATGTATTGAAGAGGGTTCAAGATCATTAACAATCTCAGAGGTAACTATGGGACGAGGGACAAATAATTGAAGCCTACTGCAAAACCAGGTTTTCATAAGATAAAAGATCCTGAGTATCATTGAATTGCTATAAATGTGTCCTACTCTTCTGGGAATCAGGTTCAGATGATACTACCACATCTTTTCTGTAACTGAGTGCTGATTATTATATTTCATTCTTTACAGTCTACTGTTTATGTTACTGCAGGACACTCTGTTACGATAATGAAATAATCCCATTAATGTTATTTTATTATTCAGGACAGTCTGTTTGGCACAATTCCTATTTTGTTGTAAAGAAAAAAGACATTGTCTTGTACCTAATAAGGAAATACGTTTTGGGTCTGGAGAGATGGCTCAGCGGTTAAGAGCACTGGCTGCTCTTGCAGAGGATCCCAGGTTCAATTCCCAGCACCCACATGGCAGCCTGTAACTCCAGTTCCAGGGGATCTAACACCTTCTTCTCACCGCCATGGGCTTTGCAGAACACAGCTACACTTACACACAAGCAGAGAATATACTCATACACATAAAATAAAAATAATAATTAAAATATTTTAAAGAGAAATACCATTTTAAAAAGAAAATAAGTTGCCAGGCGTGGTGGCGCATGCCTTTAATCCCAGCACTCAGGAGGCAGAGGCAGGCAGATCTCTGTGAGTTCAAGGCTGGCCTGGTCTACATAGTGAGTTCCAGGACAGCTAGGGCTACAGGGAGACCCTGTCTCAAAAAAGACAAAAAATAAATAAATAAATAAAGAAAATAAGTTATGAACCATATTAATGAGACAGAGCAATATTTATTTAGTGGACTTCCTATTGTTATAATATATTAACACCACATTGGAATAGTTCATTAAAAGCAATCTGCTGAATTAGGTTCTTATACAATGACTATAATGGACAAAAGATATCATTGTAGACCCTGACACTACTGATAGGCAGCCCAAATTACATTCATTTTCAAAAGATGTAGGCAGCAATTCTTGAATTCTTACTGGTGATCTTTTTCTATAGTTTGTCTTAATTTTTTCAATTTCTGATATAAGGAAAATCTATATTTTCATTTAAATCATGTTTGTGAGGTACTCAGAAGCAAAGGGTAAACAGTATGAAGCAAATTATTATGACCATTCTTAATACTTATCAACAGATACAAGAATAATGAGTGGTTTATTGGTAGCATATATTTTATTATCAAACAATAAAGTGAATATTGCTCTAGAAATTTATTACATTCTGTTCTTTGTCAGAAGGTATCCAGGAACATAATTACATACTTTTTCTCTATACAGGTCAAGTTTTCTATCAACAGTATAATGACTTTAGATTATTTTGAGGGAAATATTTTTAGTCACAAATTTTTAAGTATGATGCTTATGAATGAATGTGTAAAAAGTATTGTGAAAATCAAAACAGAATATAACCAAGTTATATCATTAACTGAAAGGGTTTCTTGGGAAATTTCACCTTGCTTTTGAAATTAATACTTGAAATATTTTTCTGTGCATGTGTATGCAACTGTGCAGGTGTGCATGTATATACCCATGTGCGTGGAAGTCAGGAGACAACATTTGGTGCTGTTTTTCAGGTTATGTCCACATTAGTTTTTGAGACAGGTTTACTCTTTGGAGTGGAACTCACCCAGTAGGCAAAGTTGTCTTGTCAATAAGCCCCACAGATCTACCTGTCTCTACCTGAGCAATACTGGCATTAAAAGAGTGGGACACCACATCTGACTTTATTATCTGCAGTTTAAACTATTTTTATTAAATTATTCAAAAGGGGAATTTTTGATTTTATCAAATTCTTGGAATTGAAAGAACACAATTTTATTTTTGATAGTTCTATAAACTATAAGTAATATTATTTTAATACTAAATTTTTCTTTATTCTTGAGAATTTCATACATGCATATAATATTATCATATCTGTCCCTCCTTTCCCTCCTCCAACTCCCCCAAATCTCCCCCAGTACGGTCCCCTCCCAACTTCATGTCCTCTTTTGGATAACTTACTAAGTCCAACGAGGCAATTGGGGTTCCTGTTTGGTGCATGGAAGTGGGCCATCCATCCACTGGAACATGAGAAACTCAGACATTTTTAGTAAAGAAAAGATTCTCCCCCAGCCCCTGCAAATACCCATTGCCAATTGCTCCTCAGTAAGGAGTGGGGCCTGCAGATCACCTCCCCACCTCTGTCATGATTTTGGCTGGACTGACCTTCTGCAGGTTTGTGTAGGTAACCACAGTTGGTGTAAGTCCTTGAGTATGACAGCGTCATGTCATGTCTGGAAAAGAGCATTTCACAGTACTCCTCCCCATTATCTGGCTCTTGTATTCATTCCTCTTCCTCTTCTGTGATGCTCCCTGAGTCTTGGTAGTGGTGGGTTAATATAGGTGATTCTCAGGTCTGATCATTCAATCTCTTACTCAAAGAGCTTTGACCAGTTAAACCTCTCAAAATTGCTGTCTACTTCTCTGACCAAGGTTGTGAGCAGCCCAGGTCTATGCGTATAAACATATTTAGAAGGCAATGTGACAGCATGACCATTTAGCAAAATAACAATAGCAGGTTCTATCTTAGAGTATATGATCTCCCCAGCCATGGGCTTTTGGCCAGGATTACAGTACCATTCATGAAATTCCCCCCTACAAAGCAGGACTCAATTTTAGTCAGAATATGGTTAGTTATCCCATAACAGTCATACCACTATTGTACCAGTGGGCCTGGTTAGTATTGTAGCATGCAGGGTCCAGTAATAGGTAAGACTACTGATGTTTTTTCTCTCCAACAGTTTGCATAGTACCTTCTGGCACTATGAAAGCTGGCCAGCAGGGCGGAAGTTTCCTGGATGGTTTGAGATTGATTTGTCTGTCTTGTGTTCACCATGTAGTGTTGACATCAGTATGGTGTGCAGTTATGGTGGGCAACCAAGGACAATGAGAATAGCCTGTGTTGTTTTGGAGACTTTTGGGGTCTCCATGACCAATAACTCCTTGGGAAATAGCCCATACCTTCCACTGTGATTTTCATGAAATAACCAAAGTCTTTTGTGAACAACTTTGTCTACCCATACACAATAATTCAATTCTGACATTTTTAATATAATTTTTTATTTTTTTAGAAGAAGCATATCATTACAGCTTTAAAATGCTCAATAACAGTTTCCAGAGCAAAGACACAGCTCTTTCAAAAGTGGCTATAAAATTTCTAGGTTTGCTGTTGAATCAATACAGTTATACAATATTGAACTCAGTATAAGCCCAGTAAGACATAAAATTGAATGAGTTTTTAACCCTCAAAAAAGACATTTTTTTTAAAGTTAAAGGCTGAAATTAGCTTATTAACTAATTGGTTCTATGTTGGATTGAATGAATGTCCCTATGGGTTCCAAGTATCTAAATGCTTTGTTCCAAATTGGTGGCACTGTTAGCAGAGGTTTAAGAGGTGTGGTGTTGCTGGAGAAAGCACATCACTGGGGGCTGGCTTTGAGAGTTCATAGCCCTGTGCTACTTCCAGTCTCTCTCTCTCTCTCTCTCTCTCTCTCTCTCTCTCTGTTTCCTGTGCCTGCTTGAATATGTAAGTCCTCAGCTTTCTGCTCTGTCTGCCTCCTGCCATGCCTCCCCAGCCATGATGGACACTTAACCCTCTGGAACCATATGTCTAATAAACTCTTCCTTCTATTACGTTGCCTTGGTGATGGTGTTTCATCACAGCAACAGGAAGTAACCAATACATCTCCCATAAGGCATTTTCACGCATGCTTAGTTTAGATTAACCACATACCCTCCTTCTTTCTCCTATCTCCCAACCCCTACATTTCCCCCTCTTCCTTCAGAACACATGTATTCTGTTATCCCCAAATATATTATGGTCTTTTTGAGACAGGGTCTCCCTGTAGCCACAGCTGGTCTGGAACTTGCTATGTAGACCAGGTTGGCCTTGATCTCACAGAGTTCCACCTACCTCTGCCTCCCAAGTGCTGAGATTAAAGGCATGCACCACTATGCCTTGCTTAAATTATATTTTTAATTGGGTTGTGAGATAGTAAGTTTCCATGTAGCTTTCTAAACGGTCTCCCTTTGGTTTCATTCCACCCTCCACACCCCCTCAGCTTTTATTCACATTTCCTATCCCCCTTTACATTAACATGGCCCTAACACACATTTCTAATTTCCTGGCTTCCATTTTTGCTGCAAGTTAAACACACAAGCAAGGCTAGAGATTTGAATCTAGTATTGTGTATGAAAGAACATGAGGCATTTGTTTTTCTGAGCCTGGGTTATCTTACTCAGTGTATATTTTTTTCAAGTGCTATCCATTTACTTATAAATTTCATTTTCCTTTACAGATGTGTAAATCTCCACAGTGTGTGATAACCACATTTTTTTCATTTATCTGTTGATGGGCATTTAGCTTGATTCCGTTTCCTAACTATTGTGAATATAGCAGCAATGAACATGTATGTTCAAGTGTCTCTACAGGAGGTTATAACACCGAGGAGTAGTGTAACTGGGTCATGTGGTAGCTCTGTTTCCAGTTTTCTGTGGAAACTCCAGATTGATTTCCGATGTGGCTGCACTACTTTACAGTTTAATCAACAGTGTGTAAAGTCCCCCTTCACCACATCCAGGCGGCGTTTGTTGTCATTGATATACCTGATGATGGACATTCTTCCTGGAGTGAGATGAGGTCTTAAATAGGACATTCAATCTGCATTTCCTTGGCGGCTAAGGATGTTGAGTACTTTTTAAAGTCTTTCCTAACCACTTGTATTTCTTCTTTTGAGAACTTTGGGTTCCATTCCATAGCTCATTTTTAATTGTGTTGATTGTTTTCTTGGTGTTTAGCTTTTTATTTTTAGTTCGTTATATATTCTAGACACCAGTCTTCTGCCATAGATGTAACTGGCAAGGATTTTATCCTGTTTTTTTGTGTTGCCTCATCACTTAGTGGATTGTTTACTCTGTTGTACTTTTGTTTCAGGAGGCCCCATTTATCAATTGGTCCAATTTCCTGAGCTCCTGCAGCCTTATTAAAAAAGACTTTACCTGTGCCTAAAAGTTGAAGTGCACTCCTAATGCTTCTCTCTAGCAATTTCAGGGTGTCAGGTTTTATGTTACAGTCATTATCCATTTGGAATTGTGTTCTGTGCAAGGTAAGAGGAGAGGATCTGGTTAAATCTACCTGCATAGTGAAATCTAGATTTCCCATCATCTTTTGTTGAAGATGCTGTCTTTTCTCCAAATGATATATTCTGGCATCTTAGTCAAAAAGCAGGTAGCTATAGTTAGGTGGAGTCGTAACTGGGTCCTCTATTTTATTATTTTAACCTATGTCTGCTTTTATGCCAGTATTGTGATGTTTCTATACTATAATTTTGTAGTATAATTTGAAATCTGTATGGTAAAACCTCCTGCAATATTCGTTTGCTCAGGATTGCTTTGGCTATTCTCAGAACTTTGTGCCGCCATATAAATTTTTAGATTGTTTTCCTACGTTTATGCGGGATGGCCTTGGAAGTTTTACTGAGATTGCATTGAACCTTTAGATTATTTTTGGTAGGATGACCAATTTCCAAAGACTGATCCCTTGTATGTAAGAGCATGGGCTGTCCTTCTACCTCCCAGGGTCTTCCACAGGTCTTTCCACAGTGTCTGAAAGCTTTCATTGCAGAGGTCCCTCATTTCCTTAGGTTTATCCCAGGTGTCTTAATTGAATTTGATTTGCGAGTACTTTATTGAGAACTTTTCAAAATGTTATTTATTATTTTTATTTTATGTGTATGCGTGTATTGCCTGCATGTAGGTAAGCGCACCCATCTGGTGCAATGCCCGTGGAGGTCAGAAGAGGCTGTTGGATCCCCTGGGACTAGAGTTATAGACAGTTGTTAGCGGCCATGTGGGTGCCTGAATTCGAACCCGGGTCTTCTGCAAGAACAGCCAGGGTTCTTAACCACTGAGCCATCTCTCCAGCCCCCTTTACTGAGAATTTTTACATCTGTGTTCATGAGGAAAACTGATTTGTAATTTTCTTTTTGTTGTCTTTATGCAGTTTGGAAACCAAGTAACACTAGCTTCATAAAAGCTGCTTGAAAGGTCTCCTTCCTCTTTCTATTTTATAGCATAATTGGAAGAGTACTGGAATTAGTTTCTCTTTGACATTCTGGTAGAATTCTGTAGCGAATTCATCTGGTCCTCGGCAGTTATTAGTTGGGAGCCTTTTTTGTTGTTGTTGTTATTTTGAGACAGGGTCTCCCTGTAGTCCCAGCTGTCCTGGAGCTCACTATGGGGCCCAGGCTGGCCTTGAACTTATAGAGATCCACCTGCTTCTGCCTCTCAGTGTCATTGCTGGCTATATATCTGTTTAAATAATTTATTTCGCATTGGTTTAATTTTGGTACATTATACTAATGTAAAAATTTACCCATTTCTTTTCAGTTTTCCAATTCAATGGCAGATAAATTCTTAAGGTATGTTGTGATGGTTTTCTGAATTTCACTGGTACCTGTTATAATGTCTCCATTTCATCTTTAATTTCATTAGTTTGGGTCTTCTCATTCTTTGTTT
This sequence comes from Nannospalax galili, assembly GCF_000622305.1. Classification (NCBI taxonomy): domain Eukaryota; kingdom Metazoa; phylum Chordata; class Mammalia; order Rodentia; family Spalacidae; genus Nannospalax; species Nannospalax galili. The sequence continues at coordinate 1,192,299 of NW_008341886.1, read as the reverse complement.
TGTTTACCTTTTCTAAAGGTCTAAGAATTTTGTTTATGTTTCAAAATGAACCAGCTCTTTATTTCACTGAATCTTTGTATTGTTTTTCTTATTTCAATTTCATTAATTTCTGCCCTGTGGTTATTTCTTTCCATCTACTGCTTTTGAATTTTGTTTGTTCTTGTTTTTCCTAGGCCTTCAGGTTATTAATTTGAGAACTGAAAGTTTTTGATGTAAGCATTTAATGTTACAAACTCTCCTCTTAGGACTGCCTTCATTGTGTCCATAAATTTTGATATGCTGTATTCTTATTTTCATTCAATTCTAGTAAATTCTGTTTATTTTCTTTTTTAAAAAATTTTATTTATTATTTTATATGTGTGCATTGCCTGCGTGTAGGTAAGTGCACCCATGTCATGCAATGCCCAGGGAGGGCAGAAGAGGCTGTCAGATCCCCCTGGAACTGGAGTTATGGAGAGTTGTTAGCTTCCATGTGAGTGCTGGGATTTGAACCTGGGTCTCCTGCAAGAACATCCAGAGTTCTTAACCACTGAGCCATCTCTCCAGCCCTGTAAATTTTGTTTATTTTCTTACACATACATCATTCATCAGTGTGGTTTTTTAATATTCACAAGATAGTATGCTTTCTATAGTTCCTATTGCTGTTGATATCTATCTTTATTCCATTATGAACAGATAGAATACATGATGTTATATCAAATTTCCTGTATTTGTTGAGACTTACTTTGTGTCCTAATTATGTCATCAATTTTAGAAAAAGTTCCATGGAATGCTAAGAATGTGTAGTCTCTACTCTTTGTGTGGAATGTTATATAGCTGTCTGTTAGGTTCATATGAGTTATGATTTCATTTAACTCTGTTTATATTCTTGTCCAGATAAGCTTTCTATTAGTGAGAGTGGGCTTTATAGTCACCCTCTATCACTGTGTTGTATTTAATCTGAGACTTTTCAAATAGTGGTATTTTTTCTTATTTTAGTGTGACTGTATGTGTACACATATGTTTATAATTGAAATGTCCTCTTGATTGTTTTGTTGAAGAGTGTTAAGTGGCTACCCTTACCTTTTCTGATTCTGTTCAGTTTGAAATTTATTTTGTCAGATATTACAATATCTGTGCTTGCTTGTTTCTTAGTTTATTTGTTGTAATACGTTTTGCCTTCCTTTTGAGCAAAGGTGGTATCTATCTGTGGTGGTGAGGTAGGCTTTTGGAGGCAAGAAATTGATGAATCCTGTTTCCTAATTCTGTCTGTTAGTCTATGTCTTTTATTGGGGGAATTTAGACCATTAATAGTATTAATTTCTCTCGTGCTGATTTTGTGGTATTCTCTTAGACTTCTTTTGGTTAACTGTTTTGATATTGTTTATTTATTTGTGTGGTATCTGTACTGTGTTTAGCCTTCTATTTAGACTGAAATATCCCTATCTAGTATTCCCTTCTAGAGCTGGCTTAGTGGTCGTAAATTTATTTTATTTTATTTATCATTTTTATTTTATGTGTATGAATGTATTGCCTGCATGTTTGTAAGTGCACCTGTGTCATGCAATGACTGCAGAGGTCAGATGAGGGTGTCAGATTCCCTGGAACTGAAGTTACAGATGGTTGTTAGCCACCATGTGGGTGCTGGGAATCGAACCTGTGTCCTCTGCTAAAGCAGTCAGTATTCTTAACCACTGGACCATCTCTCCAGTCCCAATAAATTTCTTTAGTCTGTTTTTATCATGGAAAATTTTTCTCTTTCAGCTTTTTTTTTAACTGTGTTTAATGATCTCACTTGGGAATTGTGGTGTTTCAGAGCCTGGAAACATCTTTCTAGGCCCTTCTGGGTTTTAATATTCCTGTTGAACAACCAGGTGTTATTCTGATATACCTGGATTTAAAGGAGACTTGACCCTTCTATCTTGCAGCTTTCAATAATTTTTGCTGTGTTTTTTAGTGTTTTAAGTATGATATATTGTGAGGAGTTTTTTTTTTTTTTCCATGTCTTTTACAGTTGATGTTCTACTGGCTTTTTGTACCTGGGTGGATATCACTTTCTCTATGTTTGGGAAATTTTCTTCTTTGATTTTATTGAAAATATTTTCTGTGCTTTTGGTGTGGCATTCTTCTCCTTCTTCAATATCCATAATTCAAAGACTTTGTCTTTTCATGGTGTCCCAAAGCTCACTCATGTTCCATTTGTAATTTGTGACTTTCACTAAATGATATTTTGTTGGTGAGACTTTTCACTGACTTTTTGAGTTTTTCAATTCTAGCATCACATTAATTTGTTTTTTTTTTTCTTCAGAAAGTCTATCTCTTCATCCAATTCTACTTCGCATCTTGGATTGACTCTTATTCATTCAGCTCTTTGTTTATGTGCTCCTGGAGTACAATCATGTTTAAAGTTGTTGGAGTGTAGTTATAACGATTATTTTAAATATGTTGCCTGAAAGGTTTCTGAATCATTCTCCTTAGGAGCCATTACTATGATATTAGTGATTTGGGAGAAAGACAAACTATCTTGGTTTTTCATATTCATTCATTTATTATTTATTATTTATTATTGCTGTTGTTGATGTTTTTTTGAGAGGTTTTTTTAAATCTTATTTTGAAACAGGGTCTTTTGAAACAGGATCTCCCTGTAGCCCCAGCTATCTTGGAACTGTGTAGACCAGGTTGGCCTTGAACTCACAGAGATCCATCTGCCTGCCTCTGCTTCCAGAATGCTGGAGTGCTGGGATTAAAGGCATGCAGCACCACACCCTGCTGTTTTGTTTGCTTTATTTTGTTTTTGTTTTTGGTTGAGTTTTTTCTTCATGTATATATGTATTTTTAATGTACATATATTTACCTTTTGTGCATTTCATATAAAACATCTTAATCATCTAATAATCTTTATAACCCTCCCCCATCTGGGCACCCCCATAGGACACCCCTCCAGATTTCATGCCTTCTGTCATATATATGTTAAGTGGTAACTGATACTTGTCTGTAAATATAAGGATCCATGTTTAGCATATGCAACTGCCTTGGAGTTTTCTGTAAGATCTATGTCCTTTCCAGTCATGTGTATTTGGCTATGTTTACACATGAATTCCCTCCCATTGAATGGACTTTAAGTCCAATTAGGTAGGTGTTAATTATCCCCAAGATAAAAGTGCCACTACTGCCCCAATATAGTTTGCTGTACTGGTCATATTCTGGTTATTAAGCTTTAAATGTGTGGTTGGAACTCTGATTCATGTTCTCCCTTAGCAGCTTGGATACCATCCCCCTAAACTATAAGAGCTAGCCTTCAAGGGAGGTGGCTTCCAAGTCAGTTCAGGCTCCATTCTTCCAAGTTCTGTGTCCGAAGTGTGTCCTGTCTTCAGCAGAAGGGTCTTACCTGCAAGTTCTGGGAGGCAATCAAGGGATGCGGCAATGGCCCGTGTAATTTTGGGAGTCTCTTAGACTACACTAGCCAAGAGCTCAAAGGGAGGGCTCCTGTTTGACACTGTTTCTTGTGTAGCCTTCAGCTATACTCTGAACTCATGTAGATACTGCATGTGTGATTTTTCAGTAGGCATTTGAACTAATCCATTTCCCTCTGGTTTTTTCCATACCAGCAAAGCATTATTTATCTCTCCTCTCTCTCCCTGTCTAACCCTTTCTCCTTCCTCCCCAGTTAAAGTACCCCATGTTCCCCATTTCACCCTTTATAATACTTATCTGTGGTGATCCCCCCTCTCTTGAGTGCCTTCTTTCCTTTACCCCCAGGGTTCCTTGTATAAAGCCCCCTCATCCTCTCCAGTTAAATCCCCCATTTTACCCATTTCCCCCTTGGTAACACCTGTCTTCTACTATTCTTTTCTCTCAGGTTCCTTCTTTCCATTTACCTCCCTGGTTCCTTTGGTTATATCAGGATATATACTCACATATTAGGATTTGGTGCTAGGATCCACAAATGAGGGAGAACATATGTCATTTGCTTTTCTGAGTCTGTGTTACATCACTTGGTATAACAGTTTCTAGTTCCATCCATTTACCTGAAAATTCCATGATTTCGTCTTTCTTTAGCACTGTGTAGAACTCTATTGTGTAAACGTACCACATTTTCATTATCTGCTTGTCATTTAAGGGACACTTAGGTTGCTTCCGTCTCTTAGTTATTGCAAAAAGAGCAGCAACAAATATGGATGTACAAGTATCTGTGCAGTAGGGTGAGTCCCTTGGGTATATGCCAGGGAGTGATATAACAGAATCATATGGCAAATTCATGTTTTAAGAGTTCTCCATACTGCTTTCCATAGTGGTTGCACAAGTTTGCAATCCCACCAGCAGTGGATGAGCATTCCCCTTTCCCACATCCTCTCCAGAATTTAGTATCATTTATTCTGCTGATCTTAGCCAATCTAACTGGGGTAAAATGAAATTTTAAAGTGCTTTTAATTTATATTTCCCTAATTACTGATGATGTTGAACTCTTTGTAAGGTGTTTCTTAGCAGTCTTTATTTATCTTTTGAGAACTCTTGGTTCAGATCCATAGTCCATCTTTTAATTGGGTCTTTTTTGTTAATTATTTTTTTTTTGAGTTCCTTACATATTCTGCATATTAATCCTTCATCAGAAGTGTAGCTGGTGAACATTTTCTCCCACTCTGTGGGTTTTCTCTTCACTTCCTTGGTTGCTTCTTTTTCTGTACAGAAGCTTTTTAGCTTAATGAGGTCCCACTTGTTGATTGTTGGGCTTTCCTGAGCAACTGATGTCTGATTTAGAAAGTCCTTTCTTATACCTATATCTTCTAGGGTGTTGCCTATGTTTTCTTCTAGGAGTTTCAGAGTTTCAGGTTTCACAGTGAGGCCTTTGGTCCATTTGTAGCTGACCTTTGTACAGGATGAAAGATAAGGGTTTGGTTTCAGTCTTCTGCAGGTGGAGATCTATTAAAAACCATTTGTTGAAGATGGTGTCTTTCCTCCAGCGTGTATTCTTGGCACCTTTGTCTATATCATCAGGTTGCTGGAACTGCATGTACTCATGTTTGTGACTTCAATTATATTCCCTTGTTCTATGTGACTGCTTCTGTGGCAGTGCCATGCTGTTTTTATGACCATAGCTCTGTAATATAGATTGAGATCTGGCATGGTAATTCCCCAGCATTGCCCTTCATGCTCAGACTTGCTAGCTGTGTTTTTTGTGATTCCATATGAATTTAAGGATGCTTTTGTTTTTAGCTCTGTTAAAAATTCCATGGGGATTTTCATTGCCATTGCATTGAATCTATAGACTGTTTTTGGTAGAATAAACATTTTCACAATATTAATTCTTCTAATCCATGAGCACAGGAGGTCCTTCCATCACCTGGTGTCTTCCTCAATCTCTTTCTTCAAAGGTTTAAAATTTTCGTTGTGGGAATTTTTTAATGTCGTTGGTCAAGCTTATTCCTAGATTTTTTTTTGAGGCTGTTGTGAATGGGAGGATATTCATGGACTCTTCTCCAATTGCTTGTTTTTGATATATAGAAAGGCTATTGATTTTTGTAGATTGATTTTGTATCCTACCACTTTGCTGAAAGTGTTGATCGGTTCTCAGAGTTTTGTGCTGGAAATTTTTGGGATCTCTTAGGTTTAATATCATATAATATGCAAATAGTGATAATTTGATTTCTTCTTTTCCATTAGTATTCCTTTAATTTCCTTCTCTTTTCTTACTGATCTTGCAAGAGTTTCAAGCACTATTTTAAAAAGGAGTGGAAATAGTAGACGGTCTTGTTTGGTTCCTCATTTCTATGGGAATGTTTTCTGTTTTTCTCCATTTAGAATGATGTATGTTGTGTGTTTGTTAGTTTTAATTATGTCGAAGAATGTTCTCTTCAGTCCAATTCCCTTTAGGCTTTTAACATGAATACATGTTGGGTTTTGTCAAATGTCTTTTCTGCATCTATTGAGATAACCACATGATTTTTGTCTTTAAGTCCATTTACATGTTTTATTACATTTATTGACTTATGAATGTTGAATCATCCCTGAATCTCTGGAATAAAGCTATTTTGATCATGGTGGATGATCTTTTGATGTGAGTCTGTATGCAGTTTGCAAACAATTTTGTTGGGATTTTTTTTGCATGTATGTTCATTAAGGATATATGTCTATAATTTTCTTTTTTTCAAAGAACAAGCTCTTAGAGTCATTAATTCTTTGTGTTATTTTCTTTGTTTCTACTTCATTAATTTCTGCACTGATTTTTGTTATTTTTTTATATTCTGTGGGTTTGGGCTTCATTTGTTCTTGCCTTTCCAGAATTGTGGGCTGAAATTTTAAGTCTTTTATTTGTGCTCTTTCTGATTTTTTAGTTAAGGCACTTAGATCTATGAACGTTCCCTTTAGGACTACTTTTAAAGTGTCCCAGTGGTTTGGTTGTATTGTATTATCCTTTCATTTAGTCCATGAATAGGTTTATTTCTTTATTAATTTTTTCTTTGACCCATTCAGCATTCTGAGGCATGTTTTTTCAAATCTACATGAGTTTGTGAAGTTATTAGAGCTTCTTTTGGTGTTGATTTTGTTTTATTGTTTTGTGGTCTTATAGAATTCATGGAACTATTTCTATTTTTTGTATTTGTTGAAGTTTGTTTTGTGCCCCAGTATATGGTCAGTTTTAGAGAAACTGCTAAATAGAAACTGTATTCTTTGGTACTTGGGTGGAATATTCTGTAGATGTCTTTTAGGTCCATGTGATGTAAGATATCATTTAATTCAGATGTCTCTTTGTTTATGCTTTGTCTGGGTAACCTGTCTTTTGGAGATATTGGGGTATTGAAATTCCCTACTACTACTGAGTAGGGGTTAATCTGTGTCCTAAAGTCTGGTAGTACTGTTTGTATGAAATTGGGTGCACCAGAGTTTGGTGCACTTTACTGACTGAGCTATCTCCCCAAACCACACATAGAAACATTTTTATGTCAATATAAAAGAATATTTTATCTTTAAAGTTAAACATAGTCTGCTGTTGAAAAACTATTTTAAATATAAGAAAGATTACAATTTAGGTCCATTTGGAGGGTCATCTGAGCATTATCATCTGACTCAGGCTTTACTCCCCCTGTATTATTATTCTTAACAGAGGCCATAAGATTTTTTAAATATTCTGCAGATATATTTGAAGATGAAATTCCTGTAGAGCTCACATTCAAATATTTTTTTATGAAGGAAAATATCAGAACTTAAGTTATTTATAGGAAGTTAAAATCCTCATCCATGATTTTTGTAATATTAATTTTATCAAACATGGGCATGTAAATAACACAAAATTTAAACATAGAATGTTGTGTTTTTCCTACAAGGAATGGATAATTAAATTTATTTTGTCATTTCCCTTTTGGCATCTAGTTATATGAGATAAGGATTTTCTTTGTCCCTATATTTCTCAGTAAGAGAATGTGTAGACTAGATAGCATTTCAATAGCAGGATAAGTGTCATGGCTAGATATGGGTCTGAGAAGAAATGTCAGGAACTTCCAGGCCTGCTGCTGATTGGTCCTCATATGACACCTGCCCAAGTTTTTTTTTTTGTTGTTGTTGTTCTTTGTTGTTGTTTGTTTATTTTTATTTACTTATTAGTTTATAGGGTTTTTTTTTTCTGTTGCTAGAGCTAAAAGCATGAAAGAAATATGTGAATTTCACACCCCAGCTTGTAATGGAAAATAGTTTCATCATCTCTGTTCTCTTTACAAAAGAAATTTGACAGTAAAGACTATCTGTTTTGCTTTTGGACTGTTTTGTTTTTCTCCTTGCTTCTTTATTTGAAGCTTTACTTTCCAATACCTTTTGAAAATGTTTTGTACAGTTTGGATTTCAGTAAAATTACTGAGAAAATTAACTGTATTCTTGAAATGATGGAGGTTTTTACATTTAAATCTCTTTCCTTCTCCAGAAAACTGACTTAAAACATCTTCCAAAGAGAGAAGAGGATTTCTCATTTTAGCAGCCTTAGAGAAAGCCAGGGAGTCAACCTGGTTTTTCACAAAGGAAAGATCAACAAATCTGTAATCATTGAAGCATCATAAGTTTAAGAAAGCTAAAGTTGACTCTTTTCCTCTGTTTCAAAACATTGATTTCTATTCTCTAGTTATAGAAAAAGAACTCGATTTCCATAGACACCTGTCAATCACTCAGAGATTGTCACAGAAATTAATTAGCAGCATTTTCTCAGGCATATAGACACTACTAACATGTTAGGACATAGGAGAATGAATGGCTTCTTTTAAAAATAGCCAAATTTAGTATAAACTTAGTTATTTGAGCATGTTTTACAGGTGCTTTTATTTACAGAATAGTTTTTAGTCTTTGAAATTACATTTTAAAGAATGTAATTTTCACATATTTAATCTTTTTTACTTTTTTCACCTAGAGATTGTAACAGAAAGGAATTTGAAATGTTGTAGAGACATCAAAATGTTAAAATTGTGTTTTTCTCTAAATGTGGTATGTCATTTTAAGTTTAAAAATTCCATTCACTTATTCGTGTTTCTGGGTGGAGTCTGGAGGGATATGAGCTGGACGCAGAATGCGTGTGAAGATCAGATTCTGTTTTCTCCTTCCGCCATGCATGTAGGGATTGAACTCATGGTGTCAGTCTTCGCAGCCAACACCTTTACCTGCTGAGCCATCTTGCTGGCTCTATTCCAAGTTTTAAAAGGTGTAAATTTCTTCCTTTCTAGAGAGGCTGATTTGTTTTCTTCTCTTGAAAACTTCTTAAGTTCCCTCCCTGCTCCTCCGTCAGTATCATTTACATGTTTCTACTGGTATAGAGAAACATGTTCTGGAGAAAATTTCATTATTAAAATGAAATTTCCCAACCTTAGATAGTTTACATCATTTCAAGTTCATTAAGTGGCAGAATATCATGTCTTAGAATTTTTGTTCTTTCTGAAAGTGTTGCTGTTTTAATATTTTAATTTTTAAATATTCATTTTCCTGTTTCATAGACTCCAATGCTGAGTTTAATATAAATGATTAATAACATGAGGGTTTGTTAAGAGAAGTGAATTGTGAATGAAATGCTCAATGATTTTTTTCAGTACCACCTATAGGGTTTGTACTTCACTGACTTTTACTGTGTCTTCTACCCGATTAGAATTGCTTTTACGTAATATTTTGGAAACCAATAAACTTCTCTTTGAATGAGTTCCACGTCATTTGGCTCTTCCCATGTCATGACCATATCCACAGGTTGAACTGTGTCCAACCTGGTGGGGGGAGGGTGTGGGGTGGGGTGGAGAGGCTGCTATATTTAGATTTCTAGGATACAAGTGCAATGGTTTCCAATATTCATTACGCATTAATAATCCTGAAATATTTCCTTCTTATTTATTAAATTTCCATATGAAATAAATAGAAGAGAGACTATCATAGATATCCTTGCATCTAAGAACAAGGTTCTTACTTTCTATTCTTGAGAAATCAAAGTTTATAAAATAAAAATCAAACCTATACATTATGAAGTAAAATAGTAAGTACAAACTGTTTAGAAATATTTTTAGCCTATCAGTATTTCATGTACAGTTGGCTCTTACTGTACTTTCAGGTTATTTGTGAAAGAAAAATAATGTTCATGAGCTTAGTTTTCCTGTTTCAAGAATTATATTCATCTCAATAAGATAATTGAACACAACAAAGAACTAGTAATTCCATTACATCATTTCTAAAGTTTTGACAAGACTATTTATGATGAATAAACTGTGGCATAAACTGATAATAATATATCATTTGAAAAGGAGTCACACTAAGAAACATCAGGAAATGATAAAGATTACTGAAGATAACTCAGGAACCCATATCCTTTCTTGAAGGGTCACTCTTTCATACAGGAGTTGATATCTGATAGGTCTCTGTTCAGAAAACTGTGATAATGCTGGAGTGAATTTCTGAAACAAGAAAATTCATTTTAAGATACATGACCACTTTTTTCAGGGACTCAAACTTGCCGTGAAATATTTTGAAAGTGGCTTGCTTTCCCACACATTAAATTTTCACCATCCTTTATTGCAGAGTGCTCCATTTGTCTTCCTGCCTGAGAATAAATGCATGCACATATACATTTTGTTTGCTGTTTTACATTTTATTATAGCTCAAAGTCCATCATTTTGTGTTTGATATAATTGCAAGTTTGTAAAACTGTAATATTCCTATTTTGAATGAAAGACTTCTTGGATTTGTATCAAAACATTTCAGTTTTGCTGTTAAAATTAAAGACATCTCCGTCTTATTATTGTTGGTTTTTCTTTACAATATTTTTACTGGTGATTAGCCAGTCAGGCGGGGTATAATTTGGATAAGCAAGAGTGCCTGAAGGACAGTTTTCTAATCTGGCTCCTGGGTACATGGCTTGCAGAGCTCAGCACATCCTGGTGAAGCTCTCCTGGGACTTTGTCTGCCCTTCGTTGTTTCCAAAGCTCTTTCTGCTACACTCATTGCTCTACTGCCAGTTATACAGAAGGGGGAAATATGTAGAGGAAAACCCTGGGTCTGATGTTATAGTAGATGTTTAAGTTCTCTAACATTCTATTTTAATTGTTATTGATATAAGACTATCACAGTTCCAAGCCAGGCTTTGTTACTTATATCTGCAATCCCAGCATTTGGGAGGCTGAGGTAAGATGATTGTTGTACACTTCGGGCCAGACTGAGCCTCATAACGAGACACTGCCTCAACAAGCCAAAGCCAAAAATCAGAGAACATCCAGTTTCATTTGTAAGTGCATGAGTTAATCATGTTGGAGAAAATAACTACACTAAGAAGCACAGCTCAATTTTAATGACATGTAAGTACATACATTCATTCATACATGCACACTCATGTATGTGTAAAATAAGTAGTGACTCTGAAACAATTTATTTAAAAATATACTCAATAAAGTGGATGATATGTCATTTTCCTCCAACAGGAAGCATACCAAAGTATTTGTTCATCTGGACTGATTCTACCAATCTGAATGACTCTCCTTTAAACTGCTCTGCTGTACCATTCCTGGGCACATACCCAAAGCACTCTACATCATTCTACAGAGACATCTGCACATCCATTATTATTGTGGCTTTTTTCACAATAGCAAGGATATCATCCTGTATGTTCATCAATAGATGAATGGACGATGAAAATGTGGTACATATACACAATTAGATTATATTCTTCCATAAAAAGAAATTAAATTATGAAAGCTGCAAGGAAATGGATGGGAAGGAACATATTGAGATAACCCACACTCAGAAAGACAAACGCCATCTCCTCTCTCCCATGCAGCTCGTACTTTCTAATTCTCATGTATGTTTATTTTGTGGGAGTAAGTGTGGGGATAGGTCATAAAATTAGAAAGGGGCAGTTATGAAGGGGAAGTTATTTAAGCAAAGGAAGAGGGACAACAGAGCACATGGGACATGAAGATGGAAAGGGAAATACTAGAGACAGAAGGGCACAAGAAGAGCATAGAGGCGGGCTGTGAGCCGGCGGAGACAAAGTGTATACGGAAATGCCATAAGGAAACCTGTTGCTTTGTATGATAATTACAATTAAAATGAGGTTACTAGCTTGAGTGTTGTGCTTTTAAGGGAGTCACTGAAATTTGTCTCTCCATGCCTTCTAGAACCAAGCTTCTTAGGAAGAATGCACTTCCTCCACAAGCCCCACAAAGCAGCAGCCAAGAGGTGGAAAGCACAGGCCCCACCATCAAATATCTTTGCAGGGACAGCAAATGAGCATCAGCTTTGGAGCTTTGTGAAAAAGAAAAGAGAAAAATCATATCCAACTGCGTCCCCTCTGGTTTAGTGTTGAAGGTGAGACCACTGAGATCTGCCAGTCTGGTTTGGAAAGGTTTAAATATCAGATGGGCAAGCGAAGGGGGGCCTGGGAGCCTGGCTGGTCAGCATAAAGAATGCTGTAGGAAGCCCGGCTTCTTTTAACGTCCTTTAGCCATGACCAGATTAACTTCAGTGTTAGGGATCTTGATTCACACTGAAATCTGCATATATGAAGTGTCAGTGAGGCAATATGTGACCTCTAGAGAGTTTCCAGTTTAGAGCATCTTTCATATTCAAAGAGCCCCAAGGTGTACTCTTAAAATATCTAGACATTGTAACCAATGGCCACTTAGAACCGAGCTCCGAATTTGCGATGGAATTTTAAGTAGAAAGGTCCTAACCCCAACAACATACAATAAAATACAAAATGTGGTATTATGTTCACCAGTATATTTGAACTTTAGAACTTCTTTCCATGGAAATTTTATGTATTATAGGTTAAGATTTAAGCTTAGAAACATTTATTTTGATTTAAAAATATTTTACTATTTTAATTTTATGTGTATGAGTATACTGCCTGCATGTATGTAAGTGTACCCATGTCATGTAATGCCCATGGAGGTCAGAAGAGGGCATCAGATACCTTAGGAACTGGAGTTATGGACGGTGCCATCACTTGGGTGCTGGGAATCAAACATGTCTTCTGAAAGAGCAGTCAGCGCTCTTAGTTCCTGAGCCATCTCTCCAGGCCAGGAGCTTTTTATTTTATGTTGCATCAGAATGAGGTATTTATCTTCTTGAATAAGTTTTCTAATTGCTACAGTTTCATGAGAGGTTACGTATCTTTCCATTTTTCAGTTGTAGTTGGCTATGTTGATGAAAATCGCTATCAGTTCACTTTGTCTCTGTTACTCCCTAATCAATAGGCAAACTTCCTCCTAGTGATGCTCATCTTTGCTATTTATTTCACAGTTCTTATTGCACAAGGTAATCTACTGTCTACTTATGTTGATAATATTTGACAAAGGGGTCATTTTTGTCTTATTCCTGATTTCTGAAAGAAATGCTTCAAGGGCCTCCTGTTAAGGATGGCCTTGACTATAGATTTTTGATGGGTAGATTTGTCATAAAGAAGTCTCTCTGTTTCTTCATGTATATCTGATCATAAGAATGTGTTGAATAGCGCCAAAGTAATTTTCTCATGTTTCATGAAGTTTATAATACTTTGATTTTCATGAGTTGCTTTATTTTATACATGTTAACATGTTTTGTTAAGAAGTTCCTATGTCTTTTGGTGCTTCTTTCCTGGCCACGTGGTCTAGTTTACTTCTTCTGCTTTGATGAAACACTCTGACCAAAACCAACTTGGAAAGGAAAGGGTTCATTTGGCTTGCACATTTCAATCACAGCTCATCATTGAGGGAAGCCAGGGCAGGAACTCAGGGCAGGAACCTGAAGGCAGAAATGGAAGGACAGACTGCAAAGGTGTGCAGGAGCGCTGCTCACTGGCTTACCCCTCTAGCCTGTGCTCGGCTATCATTTTTATGCAGCCCAGGATCATCCGCTCAGGGGTGGCACTACCCGCAGTGGACTGCAACAATTAAGAGAATGCCTGCTAGCCCACAGGCCATTCTGATAGAGGAAATTCTATCAGTTGATGTTTCTTCTTCCCATATTGTCAATATGATTAACACAGGTAACTGTGATCCTTGTTCATACTTCAGAACGGACTATGAGATTTAGATACTTTTTCCTTGAATTTGTTGTTTTCTTTTGAAAAGAACTTAGTTGTTTTGTTTTCTCTGTTTATTCAATTTCAAGGAACTCATCAATGAATATTTATTTAGGTATGAATGACAAATTGTGTGTAATTAAGACATACAATAGGGTGCTCTCAACACATGTACACTATATGATGTCATCAATATCAGGTGAGTTACATCCACCACTTCCCTTACCATTGTGTGTTGGTGGGGGGACGTTTAGGAACTCTTTTAGCTGGCTTAAGCTGTGTTAGGTATCGTCCCAGGGCTGTTTATTAGATACCTAGACCACACGTAGGTTGTATAACTGAAACTTTCTCCCCTTAAACGAAGCCTTTGGAAAATTTTGTGTCGTATTTTGAAAATATTTTTTCTACTGTTTTCTGTTTTAATTTTTCCTACTTTGTTCCTTTGGATTTTTTCAAATTGTGAGTCCTGTTCCACCTCTGACTTTGAAATTAGGTGCCTAACTAATATTTAAAGTCATTTTTTGTTAAGTGATAAATGTTGGGCATGATCATTTCTTTGAGCTTTAACTTATAGTTCTGTAATTCACAGTAGGCAATATTTTCAATATTATTATTGCTATGTATCTAGAAAATATAGTTTGATTTCCTCTGGTGTTAAAGATCTCTAATTTTAAAATTCTAAGTAATTTTTTTTCCTTTTTCCTGAATGTCTTGTTTAGACTCCACTAGATTTTTGCTTTTTGTGTGTGTGTTTTGAAGCAGGGTCTCACTAGCTCCTGCTAGCATGGAGCTAGTACAGGGTTCCCTCCTGCATCTGCCTCTCAAGTATTAAGATCACAGGAAGGAACTACCTGTGCCCCTTGGTTTTGAGACAGAGTCTTACCATGTAGTCCAGACAGGTCTCAAACTTGTGATTCTCTTGCCTGGGGTTCCCGAGTGCTAGTTCCACAAGCCTGCAACACGGCACTGTGGAAGATTTGTTTTTGAGTATTAACACAGGAACCCTTTTTTTTCTTTTTGAGAAGTCTAAAAATATCCCCAAAGGAATAACTGTTAGGAAGTTCTATCAATGAGTATAAATAACTTAGTAAGATGACTCTCTCATGAAAATTTGCCTGATTTAGTTTATGTGCACAGGTAAGTCGTGTGTTTTCCTACTTACAGTAAGGTAGCAGAAATGAAATAAAGTTTCTTACCACTTTATGATACTTTCTCCTTGAATCATCTAAGCTTTCTTCTTTATGAATGGTAATGCTACCTCATTTAAGAAATTATACCTCTAAATTCCAATGTAGAATATTTACCATTGTCAACTTTATTTCCATGTTTCGTTTAATGCCTTTGTCTTGGACTGCACCTCAGTGAACGTTAGTATCCCTACCCCACTGTCTTAGAATAGGAAGAGAAAAGGTTATCTATCCCGTCAAATAACACACCACCTGCCTTCATTATCTATAGACATTTCCCACACAGCACTTGTTGGTATTTGAGTACTGTGCAGAAACATGAGAGGTCTTTTTGGCTCAATGTAGAATGCAGTTAGGCTTTGTGTGTGTGTGTATGTGTGTGTGTGTGTGTGTGTGTGTGTGTGTGTGTGTTTGTGGGTGTATCTGTCTGTCTGTCTGTCTGTCTGTCTGCCTGCCTGCCTTCTACAGTGTGTGTGTGTGTGTTTGTGGGTGTATCTGTCTGTCTGTCTGTCTGTCTGCCTGCCTGCCTTCTAAGGGGCTATACTTCTCTCAGCTAATCCAAGTCCTCAGTCTCTGGCACCAGCTTCCGCTTGTGCTCACCCACTGTTGCTGTTCACTATTCCTTTTAAATCATCGCTTTCTCTCATTCAACTCCGCATTCCTCAGGCCCTGTTAGAGTTGGTGAGCTATCATACATATTACAGAGCCCTCCACATTTGTCCCCTCTACCTGTTCCCATGTTTCTACAAGCACACAGATTTGGAAGCAATAGTTCAGCACAAGAGTAGAAGAAACCTGTCCTGTTGTATGTGCTGATCACTCTGTTCTGATTAGTATTACAGGTATTGCAGCATTAACAATGAACAGTGATTCCTAGTTAGGTTGACTGTAGGGTTTCCTTTCCTGTTTCGCAGTGTCTTCTTCACTTTCTTTATTTCACAGAGAGAAGCGCATATGTTTTATTAATGTTTTTGAAGTGGTGACTGTTGTATGCTGAGTTTAAACAGCTCTAAATAGCTAACAGTCCACAAAATAAATTGTACAGGATTTTCTGCATGAATAAAAGCAATTTAACCTCTAAGTAAATATTTGGCAATGAGGGAATAGTCCGTAGTATATAATTTAGCCAAAATTGTAAACAGAATTACAATTTTGAATTATTATTAAAGTCAAAATAAGGTATTACAGCTAGCATGAGGGGAATACAGCAGGAGTTGGAGGGGAGGGGGATTTGATCAAAACACATAGTATGTATGCATAACATTCAGGTGGAGTTGGAGGGAAGGGGTTAGGATTTGATCAAAATACATGGTATGTATGTATGACATTCAGATGGAGTTGGAGGGGATGGGGGATTTGATCAAAATACATAGTACATGTGTATGACATTCAGGAGGAGTTAAAGGAAAGGGGTGGGGATTTGATCAAAACACATTCCATGTGTGTATGACATTCTCAAACAGTGGAAAATAAGATGTTACATGAGTAAGTTTGGAGTAATAAATACTTTATTTCAAAAGATGAAAATAAGAATGTTATCAAGATTGTTAGATTGTTTAAAATGGGGTCAGAATCGTTTGAAATTATAAAGACTAATAAAATCCAGTATAACTGTAAATCTATAGTATTTTATAGCAAATACTGGGAATTGGTTCGTAATTTCCTTACTAACCTAAAGTCATAAATATTTTAAAATGAAATAATTAATTTGCGTACTATTTTAAGATATTGCTGAGCTATGAATTAGAAATATATTTTACCACTTATTTATGTTTAATTGATTTGGATGAGAAAACCTTATATTTATACTGTGTGGAAGAAAACTGCATGTACGTTCACACTTGCAAGTTATGTCTCATTAATATTAATATCTTTTGGTATTTTCCCTCATGTATTACTTTGAACTTCAAATTTAGAGAGCTGTAAATAATATACATGCAATTTGTAGTTATTAATATCAAATTAAGAAAATTTATGCATAATTTACAATATTGCATACAAAAAAGGCAGTACTTTAAGAGAATTTATTTCCAGGAATATCCAAAAGTTCTCATTTTTTAATTGTGAAAATAATGATACATTTTGTTGACTTCTCAGGGAGCAGGCATGGAGCCTGAACTTAATAACATTGATAAACTTGTAATGAAACTTTTTTATCCTTTCAGTTCCTGAGAGATAGTGAGAAAAGGATGAGATGGTTGCCTCTCACTAGATGAAAGTAATGACAGTACACAAAATTATGGTGACTTTTTAAAGGTTTTATTAGAAAATTAGAAAATTTATAACAAAATAAAAGTAGTTACCAAGAACAATAATGATATTCTCTCATTCAGCATATTTAACAAATCAGAGTTCAGTCATGTTTAGTTTCCCCTGCACAGTTGGTCTGTGGAATGAAAAGGAGCCCAACTCTCACAATCATTGCTCAAAAGGGACCACACCTAATGGACTCTTACTGGATATAGAAATGATTCCACATATTTGCAGACAGAATAGTAGTTTAGGATTATCTAATGTTAATAATTCAAAATTCTTTCCTATTTCCTAAATATTTAAAAGGGAAAGTGTTAAATTTTAATTTTATATAGATTGCATTATATTTATGTTTCACTATAGTTTGAAATAATTCGTGAATAATTTGAGATTTAAACACTGAAATTGCCAAAGGCCTTACTGTTACTTAAGATAATTAGTTCTTTTATTTATTGTTAATTTCTCATGTGTTTAGTATATTATTTTGGTACAATTTAAAATTTATAAAATTTTTTTGCATTCTATCTTGTTTCCTCTCAAGCTGTATTTTTTACTGTAGGAAAGTGGATTATACTGCATTTATTTTCCATGTTTATGTATAGTTTTATCAGTATATAATATAATTTTTACATATCTGCTTATTAACTAGGATTAACAATGTGTCTGATATTTTCCATAAAGGGCCACGGTTACCAGAAGTATCTGCATACATATCAAATGTTCACATAAGAATCCATAGTCTGGACTTTCCAAATTATTGTGTACAGATATTTACAAAATATTGAGTACTACTAAACCAATCCTCAACTAAGTTATTCTTCCAACAGGAATAGCAAAGAATCTGCCTATCTCCCCACAAACACATAGTGTCTGAAGATTTGATCATGCCATTTTGTTTAGGCAGCACTTTAGTATTCTCTAGGTTTAATTTGATTATTTATAATTAAAGAGGGAACACACACACATATAAATATATATATATTATATATATTGACATTACTTCTGTGATTCTGTTGGCTTTCCTATTGAAGTGACTATTTCATGCTTGGCAATTATTTGTTGCTTTTGAGAAGGAAATTATGTGTTGTATCAAATATTACAAATATTTTGGTATGAAAGTTCAATTTCCTCATTAAAAATGTCTTTATATCTGATCAGAAAGTGTTGGTTACTCCCCTGACATTCATGCCTTGTACACAAAAACTCATAGCTGCAGTGACTGCATGCATATGATCAGGTTATCAGAACCCTGGCATGGAGGAGGGGTTCATAGAGTCCTCGCCCTAGCTGAAGAGCTTTTGGCAACAGATGGCTGCTGGGGGAGGGAGAGTCAACTTTCTTCAGGGATGAGTTTCCTGACCCATACTGTGGATGGTCCTACACACATGCACACACAAGCAAGCAGTAAGAGGAATAAATGTGGACTAAATGGCTGTAAAAATTAGCACACGCTCCCACAGCTCCATACTCTTTTTAGCCATTAGGCACAGGACGGCTTCTTCTCTGGGCACCCTGACCTCTGGACTACCCTCTTGGCACAGATCCTCCCACTGCTTTCTAATCCTTTGCACCCAGACCAATCCAATTCTTTAGTCTAGTTCCCTAGAGCCCTCAAAGACTGCTCCCACCCCTAACTTGCCTTAGCACACCTGAGACCAACATTCTTCGCTGGGTGTTCCATCCCCAACCTGCCTGGGATTCCTGAGACCAGCCTCCTTCTCTGGTAAGTTTGATCATGCCCACTACACCTTCACTCCCACAACCTGATTCAACTCCCAGCTCCCACATGCTGTTCTTCTTCTAGCCATGGGCGCAAGCCCACTCCTGCTCTTGGCAACTTAGACCTCTGAATTACCCTCTTGGTCCAGATCCCCTCACTGTGACCTGATCCTTTGCACCCAGACCAATCCAATTCTTCAGTCTAGTTCCCTAGAGGCTTCACCCCAAACTTGCCTTTGCACAACTGAGACCAGGCTTCTACACTGGCTGTTCCCAACCCCAGTTTGCCTGGGATTCCTGAGACCAGCCTCCTCCTCTGACTGCCTGAAAGTGCCTGAACTCTACCTCTACTTAGCGATACTCCCAAATTGTACTGTGCCTGCTGACTAGAGGAATCCAGACTTTAGGAAGAAGCCTGAGAGCATCTGATCCTCATCCTACTTGGGCCTCTGTGGGAACTTCTGAGCAGTTGGGCTAAAGCCATCAGGCTCCTCCAATATAAAACTGAAAGAGAGAACCTAAAGCCTAGGTGAACAAGCTTTTCATACCCAACAAGAAAACAAAGGCACATAAAGTATACAAACAGAAACAGACCCAAACTCAACAGAGGAAGGCTTGAGTCTCACACACGAATCAGAAACTATAAAAGAATTCTGCATGCCAAAGTCACAGGGAAAAAATAATAACATTAAAAACCCGAATGATATGTTCACACCAAGAACCAACAGTCCTATAGAGGAGATATACAATGAGAACCCCCTAAAGATAGCATTAGACACAGAATTTAAAAGAACAATTATAAACACAATAAAATAATTCAATGAATTTAAAGAACACACAAAGAAATCAAAGAGCCAAAATAAGATAGGGATAAACTTCTGAGTGAATTCACAAAATATTTAGGCGTTGAAGAATACTCAGGCTGAAATGAAGAAGGAAATGAAACACTCAGTAAGCCAATTAGAAATGACAGAAGAGAGCCTCACCAATAGAAAGAATGAGATGGAAAACAGAATATCAAGACTGGAAGAGAAAATTGACAAATTAGACTGCTCAAGCAAAGATTATGGAAAGTATAATAAAACACAGGAATGGAATATGCAGGAAATGTTTGACACCATAAAAAGACCAAATTTATGCATCATAGGCATAGAGGAAGGAGAATACTCTCAGGATAACAGTATGGGCCAAATCTTCAACAGTATTGTAGAAGAAAATTTCCCAACATTAAAGAAAGACATGCCCATTCAAGTACAATAAGCACATTGAACACCAATAGTCAGGAACAGAAAAGCAACTCCCCATGGCATAGCATAGTAAAAACACTAAACTTAAAGAACAAAGAGAGAATGCTGAAAGCTGAAAAAGAAAAACAAGTCACATATAAAGGAAAACTCACCAGAATTACAGCTAACTTTTCAGTGCAAACTATGAAAGCCAGAAAAGCCTGGACCAAAGTATTCCCAGTTCTAAATGACCACAGAAGCCAACCCAAAATACTTTACCCAGCAAAAATGTCTATTATGGTTTAAAGGGAAAGAAAAGTCTTCCATGACATAAATTGGTTGAAAGAATTCGTATCCACAAAACCAGTCCTTCACAGAATTCTGGAAGCAATACAAAGAGTTGAAGAAAGGAACAACTATACCCAAGGGGTAACAGAAAGAAGCTAAATGAAAATATAACTGTGGAAATGCACAGTTAGACCAAGAATGTAAACAGTAATCAAAATGAGGATAAACAATACACACCTTTCAATAATAATTTTAAATATCAGTGGACTAAACTCCACAGTCCAAAGACACAGGATAGGTGAATGGATTAAGAAACAAAATCCAACTTTTTGTTGTTTTCAAGAAACCCATCTCACCTTCAAGGACAGACAATACCTTAAAGTGAAAGGATGGAAAAAATATTCTAAGCAAATGGTACAAAGAAAAAAATAGGAGGTACAATTTTAATATCTGAAACCAATCAGAAGAGATCAAGAGGGCCACTCCATTCTGATCAAAGGAACAATTGACCAAGAATATATTACAGTCATGAACATATATGCACCAAACTGTACTACAGGACTATAAGACCCAGATTAATCACAAGTCATTAATAGTAGGGGACTTCAATACCCCATTGTCTCCATTAGACAGATCAATGGGAGAAAGAATAAACAGAGAGACATTTGAATTAAGCAATACCATACATCAAATGGACCTACCAGACATCTACCAAATATTCCACCCAAGCACCAAAGTATATACTTCCTATTCAGAACCACATAGAAGTTTCTCCAAAATTGACCACATACTGGGGCACAAAGCAAGCCTCAACAAATACAAAAAAAAGTGAAATAATTCCATGCATCCTATCAGACCACAGTGCAATAAAGCTTAAAACCAACATCAAAAGAAACCCTAGTAACTACATGAAGTCATGGAGATTAAAATACACACTCCTGAATGATGAATGGGACAAAGGAGAAGTTAAGAAAGAAATAAAAGGAGGCCAGAGAAAAGGCTCAGTGGTTAAGAGCACTGGTTGCTCTTGGAGAGGACCTGGATTTGGTTCACAGAACCCACATGGTGGCTAACAACCATCTGTAAGTCCAGTTCTAGGGGATCTGACACCCTCCTCTAACTTCCATGGGCATTTCATGACACAGGTGTACTTACATAAATGCAGACAACACACTCATACACATAAAAATAATAATAAAATATTTTAAAGATTTTTTTAAAAAATAAAATAAAAGCATTCTTAGAACTAAATGAAATGGACAATACAACACAACAAAACCTCTGGGATACTTAAAATCGGTCCTTAGAGGGACGTTTATCGCTCTAAGTGCCTAAATAAAAAATCAGAAAGAACATAAATAAATGACTTAACATTGCAACTCAAGACATTTTAAAAGCAACAACAAATGAAAACCAAACCCAGCAGACAAGAAGAAATAACAAAAATCAGAGCAAAAATTAATGAAATAGAAACAAACAAACAACAACAACAAAAAAAACCAATACAAAGAATCAACAAATCCAAGAGCTGGTTCTTTGTAAAGACAAACAAGATTGACAGACCCTTAGCCTAGTTAAACAAAACAAAGAGCACCTCCAAATCAAAAACTGAGAAATGAAAGGGGAAACATCACAACAGACTCCAAAAAGATCCAGAATATTATAAGTGAATACTTAAAAAATTTATATGCTACTAAATTTGAAAACCTAAAAGGAATCGTTGTATATTTAAAATCATGGGAATCACCAAAACTAAATAAAGCAAGAAGAGATCAACAGCTTAAAAAGACCCATTACACATAACAAAATTGAAACAGTAATATAAAACCTCCTGACTAAAACATGCCCAGGCCTAGATAGATTTACAGCAGAATTCTCCAGACATTTAAAGAAGATCTATACCCAATATGATTTAATTTACTCAAAAAGATAGAAACAGAGGGCAAACTTCCAGATTTCTTCTCTGAAGCCACCATCACTCTAATACCAAAAACTAAGTAATGATACAACCAAAAAAGAAAACTATAGACTAATATCCTTAAGAACACAGACGCAAAAATTGTCAAAAAAAATTGCAAACTTCATAAAGGCACACATCAAAAAGATCATCCACCATGATCAAATCAGCTATGCTCCAGAGATGCAGGGATGGTTCAATACACATAAGTCAATAAACGTCATAAATCATGTAAACGGACTCAAAGATCAGAACCACATGGTTATCTCAATAGATATAGAGAAGGCATTTGAGAAAATTCAACATGCATTTATGTTCAAAATCCTGCAGGGGATTGGGCTGGAGGGAACATACGTCAACATAATTAAAACCATATACAATAAATCCACAACCAACATCATTCTAAATGGAGAAAAACTGGAAGCATTCTCATTAAAATCAGGAACCAGACAAGGCTGTCCACTATTTCCATTCCTTTTTAATATTGTGCTTGAAACTCTTGCAAGACCAATAAGACAAAAGAAGAAAATTAAATGAGTAATAATTGGAAAAGATCAAATTATCCCTTTTTGCAGGTGATGTGATATTGTATCTAAGAGATACCATAAATTCCACCAGAAAACTCCTAGAAATGATTAACACTTTCAGTAAAGTGGCAGGTTACAAAAATAGTCTACAAAAATCAGTAGCCTTTCTCTACACCAATAGGAAGCAATCAGAGAAAGAGTACATGGAAACACCTCTTTCACAATAGCCTCAAAAAAAAAAAAATCTCGGAATAAACCTGACCAAAGACATCAAAGGTCTCTACAATGAAAATTTTAAATCTTTAAAGGCAGAGATTGAGGAAGAAAACAGAAGATGGAAGGACCTCCCATGCTCATGGATTGGAAGAATTAATATTGTGAAAATGAC
>NW_008341886.1:1154042-1169043 GCF_000622305.1 Nannospalax galili | reverse complement strand
CCCCACCTCCAGAGCTCCTCGGCATCTGAGCATGATTACAAACTCGTCAGATAGACAGCCTTCCTCTCCCACTAGAGGCTCCATACTCTACCATCCTTGTCACTGTCCATTGTGTTGTCAGCACCCTCATCCATTCCCCCCTGTCTGCCCTTCGGGTAAATCTAATCAGCCAGAGGTCCCTGTTCCAGGAGGGTCAGCTTTTCCTCATCTACGGCAATCCATTGTCAGTATTCCTTTGGATAGAACTGTGGTCTGCTGTTCATTTTTCCAGTAGTATGTTGGGTTACTATCTGGAAGAGCCTTTATCTATCTCGGCCAACTTTCAAAAGTTATTGAGGAATACACCAGAAGATGTGAGGACCAGCCATGCTTATGGATTGGGAGAATTCATATTGTGAAAATGACCATCCTCCCAACCCATTTATCAAGCCAATACAATGGCAATCAAATTCCCCATGATATTCATCACAGAATTAAAAAAAAAATCCTAAAATTCATATGGAAGCACAAAAGACCTTGGAAAGCCAAAACAACCCTGAGCACAAAGAGCAATGCTTGGGGAATTACTATACCAGATTTCAAATATATTACAGAGCTATAGTAATAAAAACAACATGGTACTGGCACAAAAAAGACCTGTAGTTCAATGAAACACAATTGAAGACCCAAATATGAGTACATGCAATTACAGTCACCTGATATTTGACAAAGGGGTCAAGAACAATCAGTGGAGGAATGACAGAATCTTCAGCAAATGGTGCTGGCAAAACTGGATCTCTACCTATAGAATAATGAAAGTGGACTCTCATCTTTCACCTTGCATGAAAGTCAACTCCAAATGGATCAAAGACCTCAATGTGAAACCCAAAACTCTGAAAGTGTTAGAAGAAAACATTGGCAATCACCTATAAAATATAGGTGTAAGAAAGGATTTTCTAAACCAGACATCAATTGCTCAGGAAATAAGGTCAGGAATCAACAAATGGGACCTCATTAAACTAAAAAGGTTATGTACATCAAAAGAAGCAACCAAGGAAATGAAGATTTTCTCCCACCATGGGAGAAGTGTTAGAAGTTTCTCCCACCATGGGAGAAGTATTCCACCTTGGTGGAAGTGTTAGACAGTGAGAGAGAGAAATGAAGTAAATAATGTCTAGCTAGTTTAAAAAAAAACAGGCTTGGTCTACATAGTGAGTTCCAGAACAGCTGGGGCTACAGGGAGACCCTGTCTCAAAAAAGACAAAACAAACAAACAAACAAAAAAACCCCAAAATGGACACATGACCCTTCATACATTATCTCTAATGAGTCCATGTATTTAGCTAAAGGCTATATAACAAGAAACAGTGCCAGACAGGAGACAATTTCCTTTGAGCTGTTGGACAGGGTGGTCCAAGAGACTCCTAAAATTATACAAGCTATTGCCATAGCCCTTGATAGCTTTACAGAAGTTAAAGGTAAGACCTTACTGCTGGAGACAGAACATACTTCAGACACAGGATTTGGAGCAATAGAGCTGCAACTGACCTGCAATGACTTCCTCTGAAGCCTAGCTCTCAGAGTTTTGGAGAGCGCTATAAAGGTGCCAAGGGAAAACATCAATGGATGATCCAACACCAGCTTCAAGAGCAAATAACCACATCAGTGGCCAGCACAGCATATACTGGTACAGTAGCAGCACTTTCATCTTGGGAGAAATCAACAGCTACCTAATTGGATTAATAGTCCACTCAATGGGAGGAAACTCAAGTGTGGTATTGTAAACATTAACAAACATTGCTGAAGTGATCATAGACCTTAGAGAAAGACTGTCACATTGCTATACTAATGTGATTTCTTACTATGTGCAAAATATGCATCCTTATATTTACAGACAAATATCCCAGTCACCACTCATCAAAGAAACTCATTTTAGTCACTAGTCAGAGACTACTACCAAGTACCACAACTGGTCACATATGGACATTGTCTATGAATTTCCCAGGCCTCAGTAACACATCTATGATATAACCTCTACACCTAAGGCTCATGGAGCAAAAAATAGAGGCAAAGAAGTGGACACTAATGAATTTCTCATTCTCAATAATGAAGCTCCCTCATGCAGTGGAGGGCCAGGAATATAAAAGGTCACAAATTGTTGGGAGCTATTAATCTATTATGTACATAAGCTGTGGCAGGCTTGTTTACTGAGTTTGTGTTTTGCACACCAGTACCTAATCTGCCAAATCAGGAGGAATGTGTTTATATGGAGAGCCTCACAATATCTGACCTAGAGGCAAAAGTGGTAGACAAAAAGATCAAAGAAGACTTTGAAGTATTTGACCGCTCCTTGACCCTCAGATACAGGTGGGAAAAACAGCTGTTGAAACTAATTGAGTTCTTCTGTATAAAAAGGCGGAGCTGAAATAAACTGGGGCTGCAGTCTCTACTGACAGCCCTCCCAAGTATCTTTTCTGTCTCTTGTTTTTTCTTTCAATCCTCACTCCCCCTTTCATGTACTGTCCGTCTTGGCCGGCTGGCACCAGCAACAAATGCCTAAAGTGTAGAAATCAAGAGTTTGCTGAATGATGGTCCTTGTACGGGACTCCATTATTAAAATTCACACACCCAAGGCTCAGGGATCATCATGGAAGAGAGGGGTGGAAAGACTGTAAGAGCCCTGGAGGAGGTTCATGACCATATGGAAACAGAGTCCTACAAGCTCCTGGGAACCAGCTCATATGATTCTATGGCAATGGTGTCAGCATACATAAGTCCCATGCAAACTCAGGCAGACAATAACTCAGCATAGAAGTGGGAAAATGAACAGCAGACCCAGACCTTATCTGAAGAAATACTGGCAAGTGATTGCTACTAGATGAAGAGCTGATCTTCCTAAAACAAGGGACTCTAGAAAGGCTGACTGGACCGAAGTGGATGAACTTGCACTGGGGAACGGCTGGGGACACTGACAACACAGTGGGCCTTAATAGGGATGACAGAGTATATGGGCACCAGTGGGGGTATATGGGAGGGTGCCAGAGGCACAGGGGTGTAAAGGTGATTAAGATTGTTTGAGATGTTCTGTACGAAATAGCTAAAAAATGTAATAAGTAAAAATTATAACAAAAGGATAGGGGCACTTAGTAAAACATAAAAAGCATGTGAAATTAGGGGAGAAAAATGAGGGAGGACAGGGGAGGAAATGGGAATATATTCTATCAACTCACATTATGTGCATGTATTAAATTCTCAAGTAATAAGAAGTTTAAAAACCATATAGTTTTGCAGCAATGAAAAACTCTTTATAAGCAAAGTTGCAATTATTACTCATGTCCTGTTAGTTTTTTAAAAACAATTTCCTAACTAAAGACCTTAAAGATAGTGTTCCTATTCTAATTTTCAGAAGTCTATCTGTAATTATGAATCAATTATATAACAGGTATATTAAAAAAATTCAGTATTCTAAGCATTCATTTAGTAAAATCATAAAAATATTTGCGTGTGACCTATTTCCACAAATTAAGTGCAAATTGTTTGTTAAAATCATTGCTACATATTTTTGTTTTGTGGCTACTGTAACTGGCATTACAAAAAGTTATTTTATTATTTCTATTTTTGTGTTCCAAGTTACAATCCACTATTACTTTTAGTGTAATTATGTTTTATTCAACAACTTTGTTCAATTATTTTATCATTTTAAATTATTTAAAGTAACATATTTGTTTAGAAATGTTTCATACTCATTTGAAAATAGTGGAATTTGGTGGCAATGCCATTTTTCTGACTTTATTTCATTCCTTTCTTTCCCTAAATTCAATTCTTAAGGTTGTAAATGAAATGCTGACTAGACATGACAACGACTTGTAAGTGTTTTCATTTCTAAATGAGTGTCTGTAAACTTTGATATCTTCTGCTTTGTGGGTATTGTTACTTTATAAACTATTACATTTGGGGCTGTTGTTTACACATATAATTGTATAAAATAATTGGTCTCATTGTGACATTTAAATACATTACATATGCATGTAACATGACTAGTCATGTGTGTCCCCACCACCCTTTCTTGTCCCACTCACTCCCACTGGTCTCCATGTTTCCCAGACACTCCTGCTTCTAATTCCATGCTTTATTTTCAGAAATATCAATATGTGATCCTTTATCCTGCAAGTGACTTTATTTTGTACTTCTTTTCTTTATTTTTTTATACTGAATTTTTGCGATTTTCATACAATATAATTTGATGGTATTTGCATCCCACCCCCACCCACACCTCACTTTATTGCTCTCACCAAATTTAATATACTGATGAGTGTATATATATCATATATAATATATATATACCTATAGGATCTAATTTGTGTCTCTGTCGGATCGCTCTCCAACAGGTATGGCACAGGGAGAGAGGCCAGGACCTGCCTGTGTTCCTCTCTTAGGGGCTGAGTGGGATGGTGAGTGTCGGCAACTCAAAAACCACACGGAGTCGGGAGTCTTGTCGAGGCAGGAACTCACTTTATTGCGTCAGGCATTCCATTATATAGTTTAAACAAAAAGGGGTGTGGAAAAGGGAAGGGCAAAGGTGTATGTCATCTGGGACAATGGCTGTGAGCCACTGGGAATTGGCCACGCCAGCTGTGATTGGGGAGAGGCAGTCCGAGGTTGGGCCATGCTGAGTCACCTCCGTGAGGAAGTGACCGGCCAGAGACAGGTCACCAAACTTTAGTCAGGCTCAGGAAGTTACAATAGGCCTCATCATAAGTTATGCCACAATTATGAGGGTCCCAGAGACCCAACATGTCTCCAAATATCCTTCAGTATGGTACCACCCACTGGATCCTGTTTAATCTACCAAGAGTCCCATCCTTGAAAGAGATTGTTTCTGCCCCACCGATCAGCCATCTGTTACAATTTCGGTAGGTGGGGTTGGAGCTTCTTACCCACTTCCTCATGTCTATGCTGTGATTTTTTTCTGGTTTGAGCTTGCATGGAAATTTTGCATGAGATCACCATTGTTATGAATTTATATGAATAACTGACCAGCTGTTTGGAAATCTATTTGTGGTCACCCACCATCTCTGACTCTTACAATCTTTCTGCCCCATCTTCTGCAATAATCCCTGAGTTTTGGGAGGCAGAAATTTGATATAGGTGTCCTATTCATGGATAAGCACTTTTCAGTCTCTTATTCTGTGCATGTTGGCCAGTTTTGGGTTTCTGTGGTAATCACTATAAGGAACTTCTCTGGTGAGAGTTGAGACATCACAGTTCTTCCTCTTCCCTAAGCCCTACACAAAATCATCTTCCCCATCCTTCACACTCTTCCTCTAAATACTTCTGGAATTTGTCCACACCTTTACAACCCCATTGTGAGAGATGCATTAATCTATGGATATAACAACAAGTCATTAAGAGCCGGTTTAATACAATAACTATTTAGTACGAAACTAATATTATATTCTCCCCTATGTACTATGACCTATTTAGCCCCAGACCCCAAGTCTGATATCAGTGTCAGGTATGGGCTCCATCCTAGGAATTAGACAAACCCAATTAAAGAGTGATTAGTTACTTCCATAATATTTGTGCCAGTACTGAACCAGTGGGCATATTGTTGTAGTTCACAAGGTTCACAATGCACCTTCCAGCACTGTGAAAGCCAGCCACAAAGAGGAGGCCCTTAAGTCAGAACTGCTTGATTTCTCCTTATTTGTTCTACGGTTTATGTATGCAATGTCTTCAACAATAGTGTCTTAGGCAGCTGGGTCTAGCCACACTGCCCTACCAATTGTCTTTTTCAAGGCTGACTAATACTCTCTCTCTCTCTCTCTCTCTCTCTCTCTCTCTTTCATCTTGATGGAATCACCAAAGTCATTTTTGCAAAGTGACACAAACATGAAGCTAGTCTTTTGTGAGACATATCCTTTTGCAGATAATCTACCTCAGAAAACATTATTGATTCAATAAATGTCGTCTTTATTCTAGTGTCCTGTTTGAAAATCCATTTTCTACTTTTTAAAGATGTTTTCATTTTCTCTATTCCTGCCTCAAAGTTCCACCATAGATAATTTCAATTATAGTTTTGTATGTATAAATTCCCTTTCTTACTCATCAAAACAAATACTTACTGTGTCAATGAATTTTCAGTTACAGTGGCATCATTCCTTGTTATATTGGCTATTTTCAATGTTTATTCTGTTCACATTTTATTCATATTTTATACAAAATTTCATTATTGCTAGCTCTTAGAAACCTTTGATTTTGTTCATTTCTGATTGTTTTTAAATAAATGAATAAATCATTTATTTATTAGTGTGTGTGTGTGTGTGTGCGTGTGCACGCGTGTGTGTGTGTGTGTGTGTGTGTGTGTGATGTAGGGGGGGCTGTGCATGCCAAAGCTCCTGTATGGAAGCTCAGACCACTTGTGTTTTGAGTTGATTTTCTCTTTCTACTTTCATTAGGGTTCCATTACTGAACTCAGGTCCCCATGCTTGTACTACAAATGCCTTAAACGCCTGAGCCATCTCTCTGGCCCTCTACTGATTGTTAAGAGTAATTTGTTTCCCTTTGCTTTTGCAATCTCTTTCAATATGAGCGTAAGATAAGACCATTAAAGAATTCTCAGTGGAGTTGCTAGGAACAGGAGTGGAAAGAAGTACGGGTAGAAAAGGGAAGAAACCAACCTACACAACCTAAAACTTACCTTTTATTAGTTAATGAGGAGTGGAAGCTGACTAGTAGGAATCAGCATAGCAACCACAGCCATTCAAGGGGCAGGGGAGTTTATGTATTTGAGGATAGAATCATGCCAGTTTGTGTTTGTAAAGAGCCTTGGCCCTGATAAGGTGGAAGATCCTGTTTTCAGAGCAGGGATTGCTTTATGGATGGGGTGGTGTGGCTTGGGGATGAAGCAGAGCTAACAATGTTCTGAAAAGGTCTGCCTGCAAAAAGGGTCGTTTATGACCAGTTGGGGTGGGGTGGGGGATTGTGCGATCTCCTTCAGGTATTTCTTCGGTGGGAAGCTCTGTGGCCAGGTCTGAATACATCTCTCCAAAAAGGCCTATTTTGATGTAGAGAAACGTTCACCTGCATCAGATGTGCAAATCAATGCAAGGAATTTTATCATCACATTCAGACAAGAATCTATTCTGTTTATCTACACAGGAAAAAAAAATCTTCTTCTTTCCTAAGTGATTAGCTTTTTTTACTTCCTGAAAGTCACCCTTTCTCTGAAGGTTCCATTCCTGGTGAGGGAATCTCATTAGTTCCAAATCCTCATTTTGCAAAGTTATGTCACCCACTGCATTAGTGGTGACATTACTTTTTTGTTGTTGTGATGTACTTCCTCCAACACTGCCACACCTTCTAAGACCCCCCCCCCAAAAAAAACCCTCCAGCATCACCAGGTACAGACCAAATGTCTGAATACTTGGAGCCTACGGGGGACCGTCTCATTCAAAGCATCACATTCCACTCCCTGGCCCCCACAGCCTCATGACCATATAAAATTCAAAATTCATTTAGTCCAAACTTAAAAGTCCCCGTAGTCTTTACCAGTCTCAATGCTATTCAAAGTCCACAGTCCAAAGTCTCCTCTAAGACTCAAGACAATGTCTTAATTGTAAGCCCTTGTAAAATCAAAAGAAAAGTAACATATTTTCAATATACAATAGAACCAAATACACGTTCCCATTCCAAATAGGAGGAATGGGGGTATAGTGAAGAAGTAGCAGACAAAAGTAAGACTGAAAACCAGGATGGCAAATGCCAAATCCAGTAGCTCCAAGTCTGATTTCTGGGACTTTTCTTCCAAAGGGCTTAGATGCCTCAGCCCCTCCAGCTTTGCTATGTGCAAAATAAATCTCTCTTGTGCTGGTACTACTGCCTGTTTGCAGCTTTTCTTGACCGATGTCTCACAGCTATGGCATCTCAAATGTCTTCTCAGGGTCTCCTCTGCCAACCACGCTTCACCCCTCAACTTCATGCAACACTCTATAAGGGCCTCTTGGCCTGTCAGAGCCTTCTTTATGCAGGGATGCCCCTGATGCATGCTGCCTGGCTCTCTGAAATTGATGAAGAAAAACTGATGACTCCTTTACTCTTGTATCCATCTAAAACCAGCACCAGGTGAACAACACTGCTAAGTTTGACTGCAAGTTTGGGATGGACCCTGGCCTGCTTCAGTCACATTTGTAGCTCTTCTCTGCAGTGGTTTTCTAGTAGAAAACCTCTCAAGCATTTTCTTTTCACAACTTCAAGGCTTAGCTGAGTGTGGTCTTGCCCTGAAAGTATGCTTTCTGTTGTTTATGTGCAAATCTCTAGGACTCTCCTTAATCACATTAATCTCCTTATCAAAGGGATCCTCTCCTTCAGCACATCCCTTGGCTCCAACATTAATCTTCCTACTGCTCTTTTTCAATCCAAGCTGTACATTCTGCATTTCTGCCCCACTTGCTCTTTTTCACCGTAGATCTGCATAATAGCCACCATTCATAGCCACACCACCATTTCTATGTTAGGCTATCTTGAAATATCCTCCACCAAAGAAATTAGTCCATTACATTTCAACTTAGCCTCAGGCAAGCTTTGGGGATGTGGGCAGACTCCAGCCAAACTGTTTACCAAAATATCCCAACTGTTGCTTAAGTCCTTGTTTCTCTCCGGAAGAACACTGTCCTCAGCACTGCTTTCTTCCATGCTCCTACTAGCATGGCCCATTAAGCTCTGTTTAAAGCAATCAACTGCTTTTCTAGCCCCAAATTCCAAAATCTTCCACATTCCTCCAAAAACCTACATGGTCAGGTTCTTCAGAGCCAACACTCTACTCTTGGTACCAATTTCCGTATCAGTTACATTTCTGTTGCTGTGATAAAACAGACAAAAGCAACTTATAGAAGGAAGAGTTTATTTGAGCTTATGGTTCCAGGGGAATCAGAGGCCATCAAGGTGAGGAGGCATGGTGGTAGGAGGTGGCCAGAGCAGGAGCAAAAAGCAGAGGCTCACATCTTCAAGCAGACACAGGAAGTAGAGAAGGACTGGAGATCCGGCGAGGATTAAGAGCTCTCTAATCCAGGCCTTAGTGACATGATTCCTCCAGCATGGCCACACCTTCTAAGACTACCCCCCCCCCCAAAATACAGCGCCACTACACTAACTTGGTACAAAATGTCAGAATTCTTGAAGCTTATGGGGGACGTTCTCATTCAAACCACCACACCCACATTATGAAGCAATTCAAATTCCAGCCTTTTCATTGTGAAGTCCTATATAACTGCGGTAATGCTGGCAGGTTTCCACTGCTTGTCTCCAGATATGACTCCTGACAGCTTCTTCTGTCGTCCTACTCAGGCACTTATCATCATGCCTGAGTATTCTGTCTAGCACTGAAGGAAAGAATTTTCTTGAATTTTTGTTTGCTAGCAGTACTTTATTAGCATTCCTGTAGGAGAAAATCTTTATAACATTAAAACACTAGAATCTATTGAAAAGAAGAGCAAGTTTTAACTTCACATCAACATGAGAAAATACTTTGAAATAGCTTTTTTGTTTTCATCTGGAAGTTTTGTTACTGCCTTTTTATTCTTAACACGTTAGTTAAAAAGTAAATCTTTTAAGAACCTCACATTTAGAGCAAGGAAATGAATACTCATTGCATGCATTTTAATTATAAAAGGAATTATAAATGAATTTTAAAAATATTTTTAAATTTCTCAACTTTACGTGGTTTCATATTGACTGTTTCCCTACATATTTTAACTTAGTGCACACTTTTATATGCTATTAAATTCAAGGATCCCTTTTATTAATTCATCAAGTCTGTGCCACTTTGTAGCTAATAATAGTCCATAAATAAACATCCAGAGAATATAATTTTAAGCAGGTGATCACAAATTATAGCACAATATAGCTCAGGAGAAGGAAGAGTTTCAGATGTGTATTTTTGTTTTTACTGTACTGTGACTGAAAATAGATTGTTAAAAACATACCGTCCTACACTTCCTTTAGTAGCTATATCAAGAAATGACAAGATGCCAAATTTCTATGTTTGGCACTATAGAAACACTTACCCTTGTTTATATAAAGTCTTTATCAAAACATCATAGATAAAAAGATAACTCTATAGAATGCATAGATCTTAAGAATTGAGAAAGCAAAAGCTGTATCTTATAATTAATAAAAATGGATAGTAAAAACTAACTTCTTCAGTTTTTTCATCTGTAATTATTTTTAACCAATTCTTAACTGAATTGCATCCTCTAATATTGGTTAATATTATTATAATCTGACATTTGTTTTATCCCAATTAGTCTAAAAAAAATAGAAAAGCTAATTTTAAAAGAATTTATCCAAATGAGTCTTCAGGTATTTCAATAGCACATAAAGCCTTAAATCATCTTAAATGTTACATTGCCGAAAAGCCTCCAAATAAGTGTCTTCATTCTCGCAGTTCACTCTGAACCTGAGATTTAATTGATAGGTTTCTTATTAGCATGTTTTCTTTCACATAGAGGAATACTTTTTCCTTTGCTCCTCCAGTTTGTTCTGGGCAGTGTGAGAAGGGGTCTCCAGGTGTGGGCTGTGGGATGGAGCTCCAAGACCAGCTGGAAGAAGTTCATTTCCCAGAGGTGACTCTCTGAACGTGCTGAGGCAGTCATGGAATGCAGACACTGACCAGTAGGTGCAAATGAGCCTTGGACATGCCTAGGGCTCCTTGAAGTCTGACTGTGAGACCACCAGTCAGGAGGATGAACCTTGAGTGAAGGTTTTGTCACCAGTGTCACAGAGGCTAAAGCAGAAGCTGGTGCTGGTTGAGATCTTTTCTGAGTACAAGGTAGCTTTTCTGAAGGGACAATGATAACAGAAGCAAGGTGGGAGCTTGGTCACATTCAAAGGCCTCAACCCAGGCTTACATTTATGTGACCTCCTCCTTCATCTTGACAGGGTATTCAGGAATTCTTAAAAATTGGGAAGAAAGGAAAAAGAACAAGGATGGTCTCATTCTTCTCCTGGTTTCCTAACCTGCATCTCCAGGTAGAAGCAGCAATCTGACAAATGCTTTTATCATATGGAATCTGGAAGAAACACTACCAGTGGAGAAGAAATTAATGCACATGAGACTGTACATATTCATTCAGCACATACCATTATATAGAATAGTTCAGGGTGATTTTGGATTTTAGATTTAAAACAGAAGCAAGAGTGTTGCATTTTAAAAATGACCTGTGACATTTTTATTAATGGTAAAAGACTGCAAAAGCTATGAAGCCCAGTTCAAGCATTCTTCCTAACGTTAGGGGGAAAAAATCAACACATATATTGAATGGAAAGTAAAGAGAGAACAAAAGTTAGTATTTAACTCTCACTATTGCATAAATTATTATGAATAACTAATAGAATGTTCTGTGTTTAACTTAAAGAACTAGAAAGTGAGACATACAGAATTTCTCATTAAGAACAATCCACAAAATTGTGCCCCCAAATGCCTTTCAATGTGGATTCATTCACTGGATACTGGTTATACAGGTAAGAGTCTTACGTTTATATGAAACTGGCTTCCTGCTTCCCAGTAGTCATCAGCTGTCAAAAGTTCTTCAGGTAGGGTTAGGTGACTCTTCCTCAAATCTATAGCTATGCTGGGAATTTGTCTGCCTTTGTAGCCATATATATACATATATATATATATGTATATATATTATATGAAATTGAAATTGGGTGGGTGCAGATAGGGGAATCTAAATATGATCAAAATATATTATATGAAATTCACAAAAAAATTCCACAAGATTTCTTTGAATTATATTGTGAAAAGTACCATAAATCGCTTACTGAAAATTCATTTTTATCTTTGTTATACAATACTTCAAGTTTATTTGTTCATTGCTTCATACATTTCCTCCTTCAACAAACAAGTACAAGCACTGTGTGGATACCAGATTCTTCTAGAACACTTGGTACTATTAAAGAATCTTCTTGCTCTTCAAATTTCTGCTATCAGGAAAGAAAAACGATGTCATATTCTTAAGGGTAGACATATTTCATAAGTTCTTTATAGAAAGATGTTGCAGGAGATTACACACTTTTATACTTCTCTCTAGCTGGTGTTGGACTCTGTAATGCAGGTAAGTCTTGAACTTGAAATCTTTCAACAGCATCCTGAGTAACTACTGACATGCCTGTGGTAAAAATTTGACTCCAACATACATTTTAAAACAGCACTTAAAATATTTTTGTTTTGAAATAAAATTCAGGTTTTTAGAAGTATCACATACAGAGGCAACAAACAGTTCTGTTTTACCTTCATCTAACTTTTCCCATGCTAAAAATAATAAATAAAATGGTCCACGCTCTGTGCACTCTCAGCTCCCAGTCCCTCTGTGAGGCACACTGTGACCTTTTCCACCCCCATGCTGTCCTTACAACCAAGAAAACCAACATAATGTATTTGATGTATTCTGGTTTTTGTACAGAGTTTATGATGTCCAGGATAGGGTTACTTACAAAGGCTTACACGCCTGGGCTTTTTTCCCTATGTCTCAGCTGAGTTTCTCAGATCGGCCCCCACCAGAGCACTGCCAAGATGGCAACTTCCTGCTGCTTCCCCAGCTTCCTCTGTGTGTCCTTAGACCCTCCCACTCATGCAATTGAAGCTGACCGATTGGGTGGGAGGGGTGACTGTCTTTCTCCCTTTCTATAGTGTCTCTTAGGGTTCAGACATTCAGCTGTTGCCAGCTATTTAGAAGTACACACCTATCCAACACGTTAAATGTTTCTTGCTCTTTTAGTACTTTGATGCTTTTCTGAAGAAGTTGTGATTTTATTGACTGTTTTAGGTTTAAATTTATCTGATTCTCTTAGGCTTAAATTCATATTATGTACTTTTTGCATAAATGCTATGAACTGAAGACTATCTTTTTGAGGGTGGGGTGGTTTGTATGAGAACATCCCCCATAAGCAACAAGCACTTGGGCATTTTTCTCTAGCTGGTGGTGCTGTTTTGGGGGGGTCTTAGAAGGTATTCTCATGCTGTAGGAAGCAGGTCAGTGGGGGTGGGCTTTGAGAGTTCTTCTACAAGTTCCCTTGGTCATGATGTTTTATCACAGCAATAGAAAAAGTAACTAATACGGAGGGTGTGGTGGCATAAAGAATGTACCACTTTCCACATCTAATTGACTTTCATTAATTGGGTATTGATATGGTTAGTAATGCAAACAGGATAGAATCTAGAATCACCTGGGAGATGAGCCCTTGAAAATATCCTGACTAGGGGGAAGTGTTTAGAACCCATTTCATCTCCCACAGACTTTCAGGGTTTTTTTCCCCCTCTCCACAATGGTCCTTTCCAAGAAACTGGATTGGGAAAAGGAGAACAGTCATATGGCATGGAGAGTTAGTTCCCATGACAAGGACTTATAATGACAGGCACCAAGAGCTGTTTTTATAACTGGATTTAAGCATTTTAAATTTTAGTGAACATGAAGAGTCACATACCATGATTAGGTAGGACGTGTGCTCGCAGAGCAAAAGCTCAACTACGTGTGTTAGGTAGAGTTCCCCTTTTTTTCTTCTTCCTTCACTGATTTTTTTTTCCCCCAGCAATAGCTTTTATCTAGAAAATACGAAATCCAAAGGGTGGACATTATTTGGAATTCACAGTTATATGTTGTGGTAAAATACATGGACTCTCTCCTTTGGTTTGAGGTCATGAAATTCCTTTCTTTGCATTCCTGTTTGGGGCTGATATATCTGACGAACATTTCTCCTGGTAAATCAGTCTAAATGAACTGGGTACTTTTTTAAAAGCAAAGGGGGTACTGTCCACATTTAATCTGTGAGATATGTGGATCCCATAGTGCTCAACCCCTGATGGGACATGGACACATTTTATCTTGGAACTAAGCACACCATAGGCAAAAAGTAGCCATGTGGCTTTGCCTCCGTCTTGACTGGTGACCTCATCAAGATGGAGGGAAGCATGTGATCTGGTCGCCATCTTGGTTAATAACAGTTTCAAAATGGTAGTGATCCATGTGACTTTGTTGCTATCTTAATTATCCAACCATGTGGTGTAAGTCAAAGTGGTAACACCCAGAAACTTACAGGTACTACTGCACTCTAGAGGATCATACTATCACGAGAATTCCCCACACAATAAGCACTTAGTGGTGTGTCCTCATTCCATTGCATTTTTTTCCTTTTTTTTTTCTTTCTTGGACTCTTAATGGAATCATAGAAATAGAAAATCCATATATATCCACATAGTCTCTATTGCCATGTGACAAGGTCAATGCTTTGGTATGTTAGACCAAAGAGGTAATACCAGACCTCCAAGATGCCATTTTGAACTCTGATATTTTTTTGACCTGTTCCTAAAGGGGATTATTTTGGATTTTGACATATTTTTGAATGATATGTTTACTGATTTTTAAAGGTGAATATTTTATATTTTTACATTATTTTACATAATATATTTGTTGATTTGTAAGGAGAACTTAACTTTTTTCTAGCCATAGGTCTCCAGCACAAGCCAGGTGACATTTTATGATGACTAGACCTAGGAAGAACATTTGAATTTGCAGTTCCTCAACCCCAAAACATACAAAAGACAAGCTGCCCCCAGCAAATAGCTATAACAACGGGAGGCAAAAAGGGATAGTTTACTTGGTGAGATGCCTAAAATTCAGGTTCCAATGATCTTAATTTTTGCTCTTTTTGCATTGTGATTCCAAGTCTCTTTTTCTCCAAAATATAGTATTTCCCTCTCTTATACTCAGTTGCTCTATACTTGTGTTTGTTCCTGCACCATCATGCCGTGGTCACCTCTGCTTTTCACTTTCTAGTTACAATGTCATGGACAGCCAAAAGAGAAAGAGCAATCTGATATTGTCTCTTTCCAAATTCATTTAGGGAACATTGTTTTCTGTGTTGCTGATTCTCCAGATAATGTGTACTTAATCCAAAATTATGTATGCTAAATTATAATATGGTTTTTCTTATCTGTAAAGACAGATCAATAGCCCTCTTTAAA
>NW_008341886.1:1136751-1151436 GCF_000622305.1 Nannospalax galili | reverse complement strand
CCAATATTTACTAGAGATTTTATGGATGATGGGTTCTGCAAAGGCGGGATAATATTAACTAGGCAAAACACAGAAAGAATTTGAATCTGTTGAAGTCACAGGGCATTAGAGAGTCACACCAATTAGAGTGAATATTCTGAGCAGGGGCCTCCTTTCTTAGGGGGATTAATAAAGAAAAGAATGCAAGTGTCCAAGTCCGTGTCCATAAGATAGGAAGGTAACGACTAATCGGATACCTGATGTCGTTTTTCATAGTCACCCATTGGAAAGGGGTAAGAGGACCTCCAGAAGACACCCTGGAGAGGGAGACAAAGAATATTTGTGAGACATTCCAAAATACCTACTTTTGTCTTACACATGTGGAACCATTTGTTACACAGACCATACAGGCAAAATAGCATAGACCTGAACTGGAAAGTCTCCCCAGACTGTACCCTTACCCATTGCTGTGTCCTTAAAGCATAGGTCTTAAGAAAGAAGCAATGATGTTTTTCCGCATTAAGACCTGAACCACATAGAGTAGAAAAGATATGTAATTTTCTGGTGTTTTCTATAAGGTTTACTTGGGAAATTCCAAATCCCCCAGATAATATTAGTTTATTGCATTATCTTATATGTATAATTTGGATTTAAAGTTCTTTGAATACAATGATGCTGCACAGCACTCTCTTCTGATGCAAACAATTGCCATCCCCATGACTTCAGTTTTGCCTGCTTGTAAAAGATCATCACAATTGGGCTTGTGGAATATTGTGCTCTTTCACAAAAGGAGGGGTAATCTGGGTCATTGAACCCTCATCTGAATATCCAGTCACTCTTTCTAGACAGCTGTATGGAATTCTGCTCTAATCACATAAGGCCTCCTGGTTTTGGCGAGCACTAAATATATAATCTGGGGGCGGGGTGGCTAAAAAGAGGGGTTTTGACTCATCAGACTATAGGAAAGTTAATCTCCATGCTCAGTAAAGTCTTTTCAGTGCAACTGCTTTCAGGTCATGTACACCTGTCAGTTATCCCTTACCCATGTTCTGTAAGTAAGCTCAATAAACTCATTGGTTCCTCAGAATTTTAATGCAATCAAACATTGATCTGACACTAGAACCTTAGAAAGGGGATTCACATTGCTTAGTATCTCCAGGTAAAGAATTTTCAAAAATAGATGATAAATTTGTTAATGTTACTATGTCTTGTGATTTTCAGAAATAATATTAGAAAGTCTATGCTATTGATGGAAGTCTAAGTAGGTTTGTTAAGGTATATAAAAATTAGGCTTAAAACAATATATAATCTTAAAATTTTTGAGGTCAAAATTCAATCAAATCCCTACTTATTAAAACTCTTCTTAACAATTATAAGTGCTGGCTTAAGAAACAAAATATGTTTAGTCAAGTAATGTTTGTTTTTGTTCAAGATTTATCTATATATTACATTATAGCTATAAGTACCAGACTGGTGTAACTAAATTTTTTGATAATTAATAACCATACATGGAGGCCTATACTAATGAGGTCAGCAAGATTTAAAGGGACAGTTTTCTTCTCCTTGCCCTCCAAGGTCAACTAAACCTCAGGGGACTCTGCAGAATCACTCAAACTATCCTGAAATGATCCTGACCTCCAAGGTCAACTAAACCTCAGGGGACTTTGCAGAATCACTCAAACTATCCTGAAATTGTGGTGAATCACCTGTCCTTTCATTTAGGGAGGCCATAGAGCGTCCTTTAGATGGACTCAAACCAGTGTCCAGTTTACAAAGCTGAGGACCAAACTGGAGAGAAGGTTTCCTCAATGCTTCCAAGCAAAGTCATGATCAAGTAAAGCCTTTGACTTAGTCTCACATAGATGGTACAACTGGTAACAAAAGCAAAACAAAAAACAACCAACTAACCAACCAAACAAACAAACACAAAATCTGCCAGAGAAGCCAGAGGCTTCTTCAAAGTCCATGTGACCCCTGAGGACCAGATCCCCAACTGATGCTAAGAATAAAAAATGTTGCTTAATTTAGGCCAACTGTATGGTGTTAAATACCCAACAAGAAAGGCATCTGCCAAGATTCCCAGTTTGTCTGCCCTGAGGATTTTTCTTTAAATTCTAATAAAATTTTCCTAAAGCTTCAGTTTGTGCCCATTATTATTTTTCTTTTATAAATTAGAATAAGAATGCTCTAGGAAATGCTGATTCTCCCCTGCATCATGAGGGCTGTGGGACATCTGCCAAGGAGAGTTGTAGGTATAAACTGGAACCAGCCTAGGAATGAATGTGTATGTGCTTCAGGAGGTACAGGTGGAGAGGTGGGAGTCACACTGCCCATTTGGATCCCAGAATGTTACAACATGAGGGCGGGATGGTAGACTAGGGGTTACGGGATGTGCTGTTTTCTCTGTTGTGCTTTAGTTTGCTTTGATGTCATCATTCCTTTCCACATTCATTTTGGAATATGATTTACTTTGTGAGATTATATGTTGGAAGTATGACTTCTTTTTGATTTTTCAAATTTATTATTTGAAAATTCCATACATGTATATTTGATTTTATAGGAGTCCACAATTAGGAGACTTTGGAATTTTAAGATTTTAGAGTTGTTGAAGACAATGGGGAGTTTCAAAGTTGGACTGAGTGTATTTTACAATATAACATGGAAGGTTATGACATAAAGGTGATGTGTTTCAGGGAGAAGTAAAGCAAGCCTTATTAGTATTACAAGTGCTGGTCATTCCTACCTCCCTTCGAATAATCTCCCATTTGTTATTGTTCTATATATTTCATTACCCTTCCCCCTTCCATTACTTACAACATCTTCCTCTAGTGCCACCCTTCCTACTTTCCTACCTTAGCCCCCCCGAGAGACAGAGAGAGAGAGAGAGAGAGAGAGAGAGAGAGAGAGAGAGAGAGAGATAGAGAGAAAGCCATCATTTAATTTTTAATTTAAAACAATGTTGGGCCTGTTTCTCTTGGCTGTAAGTAAGCACTGGAATGTTCAATTGTGCCAAGGTATGAATATGTTACCCAAGTAATACTTTCACTATCAATAAGAAAAATTTTTCAGCAATAATGGATGAGTCAGAGATTATGTATAGATAATCTTAAAATTTCTAAGGTCACAGCTTAGACAACTAGTTTAAGGAACAAAATGTATGCCTAGTCAAGGTTTATCTGAGAAAGTTTGGTTTTAGCTAAAGATTTATCTACATATTACATGGTAATTAAAGTATGAGATTGGTGTAACTAACTTTTTTGGGTATTTTATAGCCAAACTTTGAGACCTATACTAATCTGGTCAGAGGGACTTAAAGGGACAATTTTTGTTCTTTGTCCTCCAAGGTCAACTAAGTTCCAGGGGACTATGGAGCATCTCTTGAAATGTCCTGTAACTGTGGTGAGTC
The DNA here is from genome assembly GCF_000622305.1 of Nannospalax galili. NCBI lineage: Eukaryota > Metazoa > Chordata > Mammalia > Rodentia > Spalacidae > Nannospalax > Nannospalax galili. The sequence goes on along the minus strand of NW_008341886.1, from coordinate 1,148,051 downwards.
ACCTAGTCTCTTGTTTAGGGAGGCCATGGAGACCCCACCAGATGGACTTGAACCAGTGTCCAGTCTACAAAGAGGAGGGTCAACATAGAGGAAAACTTCCTCTATGCTTCATGCTTCCAAGTGAAGCCAGCCACAGTTGAGCAGGACCTTTGACTTGTCTTCACATAGATGGAATTGGTAAAATTCCTAAGGCCTCAGGTAAAAGGCCTAAGGAGACAGAAGCTCCTCCCAAACCCATGTGACCCCTGAGGAACAAATCCTCAAATGACATTAATAAAACAAATTGATTTATTTAGGTCAATTGCCTGGTCTTAAACACCCAACAGGAAAGTATAACCAAACAGTAAAATGATGAGTATGAGTCCAAAGGATTGAACTTCCCAGACATTAGACTTTGGTACATATAAGATGCTATTTAGACAATTTCTCATTAATGATTTTGTTTTTAATAAGAACATGTGCTGAGTGTAAGACTTCAAATACTGGCCTAATCAAGTCTGTAGTGCCTAATTATAGTCAAAAGGAAAAAAAAAAAAGCCACTATTCTTACCTAAAAAGTAAATGATGGCTAAATTCTTATTCTCTCTTCCAGTCTACAGGCCATTTGGGAGGGAAATCATACCATGATTCTAGTCACTCTAACAACTGTCAAATGCCTGAGAAGCAGATCCTGAGTCCAGCCATCCAGCGAAAAGAAAAATGAGGAGAACTAGATGAATGTTTTTGGAAGCCCTTATCAAGAAATTCTGACTTGAAAATTCATCCTGTTCTGACTTCTCCTTCCCCTCCATGGCCCATTGTTATCCATCCTTCTCATGCCTTTTAAAGTTTTTCAAGACAGAATCAATGAGATGACCCAACAGTTAGTAAACCAGATGCTCTTAACCAAATTCCCTCATCTCCCTACCACCACCTGCCGGCCTGATCCCACACTCCAGACCTATCTATGTTCCAGCCTTTTTAGACCACCCTTCTTTGTCATCGTCCCTGAAGTAGCTAAAGAAGGACCACTGTTGCCCCTTATCATCAACCAAAAACTGGAATGTTATGGTGCCTGTAGGCTCCTAAAGTGGCAGCGCAGGTCCCAAAATTCTAAAATGGCAAGTTTGAACTTAGCCCTGGGAAAGTCCCTCTGCTTATTGTGAGACCAACCATTCCTGAGCTAAACTGCTCAGCCTACTACATGGAAAGTTACCCAGCAACTTAACTGCCTATAAAAGATGTCTGACTTCTCCTGCTTGCTGCTGTTTCTCTGTGCCTTGAGAGGCAGCCCAGTGGTCTGTTTGCCCTTAAACAAACTATTATTAACTGCCTCCCCCAATAAATAAAAAAATATAAAATAACATCCCAACACTTGGGAGGCAGAAACAAGCAGATCTCTATAAGATCAGGACAGCCTGGTCTACATTGTGAGTTCCAGGCTGGTTGGTGCTACTGGAGACTGTTTGAAAAACTAAATAAGTGTTGGAGAGATGGCTCAGTAGTTAAGATCACTGTCTGTTCTTGCCGAGGATGCAGCTTAGATTCCCAGCACTCACATGGTAGCTAAAAACCATCCATAACTTTAGTTCCAAATGAATCTGGTGCCTCTTCTGACCCCTGAGGGTACTGCACACACAGGTGCACTTACATACATGCAGTCAATACATTCATTCACTTAAAAAAGGAATAAATATAAAATAAAATATAACATATGGACTTAAGCCTAATGTCTGTGGAGTGTGACCCCTTGGACTGTTAAAAATTATGGCGCTCACTTCAGTGTTAAGGTATATTTTCTTGTTGGGTGTTTAAGAACACAGAGTTGGCCAGAATTGACCACTTTCAGTTTGACTTTCAAGGCAGACTAGGAATTTGGTTCTCATGGATCACTTGGAATTGAAATAAGCCAGGTTGGACATCACCACAACTCTTTACCAGCAGTTAGTGTCACCTCCTCAGAAAGTGCAACGATAAAAAAGGAAGTAGAGTTGGCTAGGTAGCTGGAGGTATAACGACCCCAAAGAAAAGTAGGCAGTTTTTTTCCTTTGGCTAAATTCCAAAAATGGAATTGGCAAGCTTGTCCTTGCCGAAGGCCAGAGATGCTGATTCCTAAATGATTTTAAGGTTATTCTTCAGAGAGCAGAATGTAAGAGCAGCAATCAAAGGGTTAAGAGAAAACTGTTTTTTTGTCAGGGTAATAAAATCTCTGGCCTGTCTGAGACCTGACATTCCAGTTGGGCCAGGTTGATCACCTTCCTAAGGGACCACCCCAAGGTAGGCAGGCTACTTCTAAGTCGTGTTTCAGAGACTAGAAGAATAATGCTAAAGAGACAGGCAGAGTAATTAGTCCTTTAATGAGATGGTGAACCTTTGCTGCCCAGAATCCCTGTCCCATGGTGCACTAGCTCATAGGTTAGAGACATGCAGCTTCGTAAAAATGCACTTTCTAAAAGAATTCAGAAAAGCATAACCTCTCCTTTTCTTCTGTTTCTTTTTAAAGCATTTTCCCCCTAACATTTTGGATTTCCCTAAATTTTGGGCTTCCTGACTCTTTCTCTGAAGATTCTCTCTCTACCATGTGGATGCTAGTCCAACATGTGTCTGACCTCCATTCCAACTTTAAACAGCATGACATTTTTAATAGAATAACCTTAGGTGGGCATCTATACTATGCCATTCTCCTCTGGGAAGTTACTGAGATTTGCAGCTTGTTTTTCTTTTAAACTCTAAGCTACAAAACAAAAAGATGATTCACTATAATATTACTGCTGTTTGGCTTTTTCCACTTAATAACAACAACAACAATAAATCTTTGAAACTGTTCACTTTTCTTGACTTCCATAATGCTTTAATGCACTGAAGTTAGCCTCTGTTAATTGTTCTTGGCTATAACTGTGACTGTGGCGTTTATTGAGTGATTTTATTTTTAGCAAGTTTGTGCTTTTAAATTTTAAACTCTTCACATTGTAACAACAGTGCAGTAAAATATACAGATAAATAAACAGACAAACAAAACAACTGAAAAACAGAATCTGGGACTATGATTTTGGGTGTACTAGATGGTTCTGACAAATCTGTATCAGTAGAAGCCATAATTCTGATTGCATGTTATAGTTTGGATCTTAAATGTCTTCCAAAGGTTCACGTGTTAAAATCTTGTTCTCCACCCTGTGCTGCTATAGGGAGGTGGCAGAGCTCTTAGTATTTGGGACCTAGTGGAAGGAAGTGAGATCATCAAGAGGCATGCCTTATAAGGCAATCATTGGGATTGTGATTATGTCCCCTCATGTCTCTGCATATTACCTGGCTGACATAGGTAACTTTCTTCCTATGCCCTGGGCATCTGCATAATGTACTTTGCCTCAGGCCTGATGCAATGGGACCCAGTTACATTGACTGAAACCTTGGAATCCAAGAACCAAAATCATTTTTTGTTCCATAAATATTGTGTGTTTCAAATATTTTGTCAAAGCAGTGGAAAGTTACTTAATATAGTAAATATATAAATATATGTTAGAAATATGAAGCATTATTTCAAGGTATCTTCAAAAGGACAGCTTTTATGCAGATATCACTTGGTAAGAAAAGCTTGTTATAAATTATTTGGGGAAATTTTGTTCTTTTCTGGTTTATATATATGTAGTTGGTGAGTTACATTCTGATTTGAGCAATGAACTCACATACAAAAAGTAGGAAAAATACTTGGTATCTTTCTTCCACCTTGAATGGAATTTTAGCTGTAAAGATAATTCAATATTCATTGTCTGTAAAGTTAACACTGTTCAAAATATTTCAACCACTTTCTCTGGCATCAACAATAGGCAGATAAAGGAAAGTGATGAACCTGTGGCTTTGTGATCTAGGTAATTAAGTTGTGCTTTATTGCTTTAAAAATCTTCTAGACAGCTATTGCCAGTTTGAAACTGAAATAGACATTTGAAATTTAATTATTTGTCAGAATAACCTTACAAAAGTCTTATTTGGGAATATTACCCCAAATCTCTGTCTAAAATATATTTCTCTTAAACTTGACCTCATATAAAAGGCAGATAAGGTACTATTTGCATGATATTACTCATAAAGAAAGAAAATGTGGTGTTTATGTTGCTGAAGTAAGAAAACAATGAACTGGCAGTGGTATAGATTCTCCTATTAAAAACCAAAGTACTTTACTATTCCTTTTCATGCAGACTAACCAGTTTTTATCACATACATTTGAGTATTGTCTGAAGATAACATGTGCCAGTTGCTTACATTTTGCACAGATGACCTCATATATTTAAGCATATTTAAGTAAACTGAAAATATTCTGTATAGTTTTTTCTTTTATTGATCTCTGTGTGGTTCATGGAGCCAAATGCACCCTGATCTGTTGGAGGGAAGCATGATGAGACTCCATGTTTCAAGTTATAACATCAATATTTTGTTTTTACAATTGTAAATCTTAGTTTCTTTTGATTAAAATGACTATGAAACATCTTCTCTTGTCTCACATAAACCTTTAATATCCTTGTACTAAATATTCAGATTGGGACTGCAGATTCAATTATGGAAATTTAAAATTCTACACATTGCTAATTACTTTCGAAGCTGTAGGAATTCATAGTCACATAATCAATAAGCACTTAAGCAGAAAGTATGTTTCAACCATATCTGGAACTATTAAAACATTTCCTAAAAGAAAGCCTTAGATTAGAAGTTTCTTGTGTGTGTGTGTGTGTGTGTGTGTGTGTGTGTGTGTGTGTGTGTGTTGCTGGGGAATGAACCCAGAGACTAGGACTAACAAATTACCGCTAAGCCAAATCCCTAGACCTAGATAGGAGTTATTAAATGCTTCAATCTCAGAGTTCATTTGAATTCTCTCTCTCTCTTTCTCTGTCTCTCCTCTCTTCTCTCTCTTTCTCCTCTCTCTCTCTCTCTTTCTCTGTCTCTCCCTCTCTTATTTTTTTTTTCAGGAAATAGGATGCACCTTTTACTCTTTTTTCAATATATATATATATTACATTGAATTTTTGTGCATTTCATACATCTTAGTCATATTTGTTTTTTTGGGGGGGGCTTTTTGCTGATTGTTTTTTGATTTTTTTTCATGGGGTCTCCCTAGTCACAGCCCACCTGGAAGTCATGATGTGAACCAGGGTGGCCCAGATCTCACAGAGATCCACCTGCCTCTGCCTCCTGATGGTGGGATTAAAGGAGCATGCCACCATGCCCGTGTACATCTTAATCATATTTAGATCACCTCTTCTATCTGCAGTCCCCATACCTCCTGCCAGTTTTTATGCATTCTGTCATATGTTTTAAGGCCTATGAGTCACATGTGTCCCCAGATTGTCCCCAGATGTCCCTCAGTGTGAGTTTATAAACTGAAGCCTGTTCAGCCTATCTAGTCTCGTTCACTTAAAGAACAGCTCTCCCTCACCCAGCAGTGATCAGCTGCCACTAGTTCCTTTGCTAAGGTTGGTGATTCTTACCCATTTCCCAAGTTCCATGTTGGCTTTTTGTCTGGTTCACATGGATCTTTTGTGTGCTGTCACCATTGCTGTAAGTTCATATGAGCAAGTTCCCACAAACCTGGAAAACTCTGGTTCCTTGTAGTCATCTACCACCCCTGGCTTTTACAGTCTTTCCACTCCCTCTTCTGCAATGGCCCCTGAGCCATAACTGGGTGAGGTATATTATAGGAGCTCTATTCAGAAACACACATTCTATAGACTCTTATTCTCTACATTTTGGCCTGCTGTGACATTCTGTGTGTATCATACTCTTTTAAATGAGGAAGCGTCACTGGTGAGAATTAAGAGCTGCATTACTATTCTCTCTACCCCCTGTTCTGATATGTTCCATGAGTCTTAGTTGTAGAGGTTCCACTGTAGATGTGTCACGTAGGACTGTTCATCTCATAGACACTTATTCTTTGTGTTTGACCACTTGTAGAACTCTATAATAGTTTCCATTTTTTTGCAAAAATAAGTTTCTTTGATGAGTCGTGACCGATCTATTTGTCTATAAATATAAGGATCCATATTTAGTATAGAGTAAGAAACTACATTTTTTCCAGGGATGTGATAGACACAGGGTTTTTTCTTGGTTTGAACTCTTAAACAATACTGAAAACAAAACTGAAAGACGTTTGTTTAAATGGTTTATATCCATCAATATTTACCATAGAAACAATGAATATAGAGAAATTATAAAAATGGCTTTGTATCAATTCTTTAAATTTGCTAGTAAATCTGTTATGTTAAGGTAAATAGCAGTTTTGTAGAAAACATTTTTTTTCCAAAATATAAAATACTGGTGTAAGGAGTGACATTGTTTAATCTCTGTAAAGCTCTGTAAAATCAGCCTTCATAGAGGTCTCCGGTTCTCATCTTTGCTTCTCTTGTCAGTATATTGTGATGTCAGTTGCCAAGTAACCTCTGGTAAGTGCTGTGCATTTTTTTTCTTTTACTGGTTTGTCTGTGCACACACGTGTATGGTGCACCTCTGTGAGAGTTGGCATGCCGTGGGTACATGTATGTGTGTGCACATGGAGGCCAGAAGTTGATGTTGGGGGTGAGTTTCAATTGTTCTCCACTTCATTGAAGAAAGGTGTCTCAGATGAACCCCGAGCTCACCGGGTTCTAGGCAGCCATTTTACCCCAGGGATCTCTTTTATCTGTTTGACAAATTGTTAGCTTATGGGAGACAGTACCATCTTCCTGTCATTTAGGTGGGTGCTGGGTATCTGTACTCAGTTCTTCATGCTTGCTCCACTGCAAGTTCTTCATCCACTGAGCCATATTCCCATGATATAGGATGGGAATATGAGGGTGTCACAGACTAAGACAAATTTACAGATTTATATCCTCTACTTACTTGAGGGACTGGTCAGTACAATTATTATGAAAGCAATCATGAGGAATTTAAAAAGTTATGTCTTTATTTATAAAAATATTTTATATGTTATTATCAATGTGTATTTGTGTATCCATGTGTTAGAGTAGTAAATAGCCCCATGAAAGTCTTACAGTTCCACTTTCACTGGTCAATCATCTTGTCTGTAGGACCATCCTTATGAAGGTAGGTTCACCTTAAGTTATGCTAAATAGATGGGTGGAATACCTAGTGTGTTAATGACATAGTGAACTTTTCCTGTCTGGAATCCTGCCTCTTGGTGCATGCTTCGGAACCAGGCCACAGACATGCAGCCTTGAAAGTCTGCTTGCTTTTCTGACAAGTTCAGAAAAGCATAATCACTTCTTTTCTTCTCCATATCCTTTTTCTGAACAAGCTTCCTTTAACACGTGGGGCTGCCCTAGCATCTTGTGTTTCTTTTCTTTTTTTTTTTTTTCCTTCTAAAGCTTCCTTCTCCCAGCCATGTGGCTGCCAGTCAATCACGTGTCTGACCTCCATGCAGGCTCTAAACCAACCTGCCTTGGTGGCTTTCCTTCCTTCTCCCCTCCATTCATTTCCTCAAGGCAGCTAGTAAGATTACTGGCTCCCCTGTCCTGAGAACTTTTCTTAAAATTCTAATAAAATTGTCCTAAATTTTACATTTGGGTCCATTCTTAAATTCTTATATGTGTTGTGAAGTGCTTCACCAGAGAAGGCCACTCAGACAAAGTTTTGCTGAATGAAAATCTTTGCTTGCCAGCAACTACACAAGGGTGTCAGAGCCCAAGTGTGCAGCTCAAGCCATCTCTAGGGTAAGCTTTTGCACAGAGAAACCATAACCAGAGGTGAAAAGTTTATTCCCAACCTTACAGGTTCATAACCCCCTTAGCAATTTCTATTCTATTAAGCAATTACTATTTTTCAGAAGCAAACCAAGCACAACCTATAGAAGCCATAAATCTGCAGTTAACAAGTACACACTGGAACACACTGACCTGTTCCCAAGACAACTGAGGTCCCGCTGATGTGTATTTCCACACTATAGGTCAACTGCCTGATAATTTCAAAGACTAGAGTCAGTCTGAACATTAACATGGTATAGCATGGTCAAGAAGGCACCATATCACATATGAATGAGACTAAGAACACTCTAGGGAATGCTCTTTCTCTCCACATGTATTCAAATGTATTCATGCATGTGTGTGAATATGTATGTATAACAGTAGTATATAGTGTTAAGTACACCATTTACTGAATTTCCCCAAATAAAACAAGTACACAGGTGCATAGCACTGAGCAGGACTGTTTGAACATTGAAGAATTCCTGGAAAATGTTGCCATAGAAGGTTAATATTACCTTCTAGGGCATGAGGTTTTTAAAAAAGATTTTTTTATTTGTATTTTATGTGTGTGAATGTTTTGCCTGCATGTATGTTTGTACACCAGATGCATACAATGGCCACAGAGACAAGAAGAAGGTGCTGGATTCCTTGGAACTTGAGTTATACACAATTGTGAACTGCCACGTACTAGGAACAGAACCTCGGTCCTCCCCAAGAGCAGCAAATGTTTTCTAACCACTGAGCCATCTCTCCAGCCCCAAGTATAATAATTTTTAATTTCTAAATAATGATGTACTACAAATTTACTGGCCTTAAAATAACCGTTCTGTATTTTCTCATCATTTTGTAAGTCTGAAATCAGGAACAGTTCACAGATTCTCTACTGTGGGTATCACAAGGTAAAGATTTATTCTGAGCTGAGCTCTAATCTGGAAAGTTTGGCCAAGGACCTGCTTTAAAGCTCTTTCTGTCTGTTTGCAGAATTCACTCCCTCGTGGCTGTAAGACTGAGCTGTTCTCCCTTTCTCTCGCCATGAGGTCCTCTCCTTGTCAAAGACAATAATGAAAATTTTTCTTGCTTTGAGTTTCTCTTCAAATTTGACTTACTCTCTCTTCTTCTACTGACCCATGAAGGAAATCATATGCTTTTAAAGGGCTGTGATTTTAGTATATTCTCATAGATGATCTTTTCTTGTGGTAAGCTCTGTCACACATTTTGACATCACTCCTGGTTTGGTATCACATATTTCTAATGGATTACTCAGTCAAAGAAGGTAAGTTTTGTATAGGCCTTGGACATTGGGGTCATTTCAGTGTTGGCCCATCACACCAAATCAGAGACTCTGGTGAATATTGTCCTTAGAGTCTATGATGATCTCCAGTGGTCTGCATTCTTAGATTCATGCTATGGTACAATCTTCTTAAGTTAGTTGTACCTAGGAACTCACATCTAACAGGTAGTATATGGAAAAAGGATAAGACAAATACGGAATTAAAATTTGTACATAGACTCGAAGATTAGTAGGAAGGGCTTTAAAGAACATCACTCTATGGAAAATTCTGTTTATATGGAAATAGATGGTATAAAAATATGTGTACTGTTCCAATAACAATAATAACTATGCATTACATAAGAACACAGTCTCTGACCATCCCTGTCAATGCAGAACACCAAGAAAGGATATACCCAGGATGAAGGAAGAAATGTTATGGAGTGGATATGTACTTGTCAGGAGAGAAGTAGGACCTGGGATACAGAAATAGTAGATATGTAGGAATTGTGAAAACGGTGGTTTGGTACACTTGATGCATTTAATTTTTAACTATCGGCAATATGAAATTATAAATGGTTATTCTTTATTAGGAATGCCTACAAGCTGTTTTTCTTGACAATGCTGAACCAAAGGTGATTATGTAATAGCCATGAGTTTCTCTTAGGTTTGAACAGTAAACTAATAATAAAAATAGAGAATGCCTTTGTATAGATTTCTTCAGGTCACTTGAAACTGCTGAGGGGAAATCGTTGCTTTAAAAATTTATATTGTACAGTGAAATTTAAAGTTAAACTCCTGACTTAAGGTTGAATTTAATAAAAAGCTCGAGTAGCAGATCTCCAGATGTACTTGATTGTGTGTAAAAAAACATAACCTATTTGATTTGCTTCTGTGCATCTCCGTCTTATGAAATTCAACTTTTTTAAAATTAAAGTTAGGCTGGAAACCACGAAAGTATACACAGCATCTTTTCTTTCTCTGCATCTATCAGTCCCCAGAGTCATCTTCATCCCTTCCATAGTGAGCTGCACAGCATCTTTTCTTTCTCTGCATCTATCAGTCCCCAGAGTCATCTTCATCCCTTCCATAGTGAGCTGACTTCCATTGCCGGCCAAGACACTAAACATCAAAATTTATCATCTTTCTGTATCGTTGCTTAGCTTCATAGAACTATCCATTTTTACAAGCTTCCAACAAACCCTCTTCTCTTAATATTTTTTTCACATCTCCCGAGACCACTTTTTCTCTTCTTATATATTTTGCTGAGTTTAAAATTAAAAAAAAATCACCTTTCTTCCTTTGATTAGTGAAGACCAAGCTAGAACTTTAGAGTGCATTTGCAAGTACTGCAAATACGTTCTATTAATCTCGGATTGTCAGTTCTATGTCAAAACCTTCTGGAAAGTGAAATCACCGACCAAAGTTCTTTCAGAAACTAATATTTGATGATCTCATCATATTGAGACATTGTTTCAACCTGGGAGACAGACTAACTTCTTGGTCACAGCTATTTAAAGTTGTAACTTTACTTGGATTTTAGACCATTAGAGCTATTTCTTTATCTAATGTCTTGGCAATGTTTACCAGATAGTGTTATTTTTTCACAGTGATTGAAGTCTCTGCCATGGTTTCAAGTAGGATGTACATAATGTTAATGTTTACTAGGTTCGATGGATGTTTCTATTTGTTGACATGTTTCCAGAAAAATCTTGGTGTTATTGTGAAAGTTATTAAATTCAAAGAGATCACAAGAAGTTTGGGGAGACATTTCTAAGACAAAGCATAGATATTATACAACCAATTTCATTCATTTTTTTTTCTGTAAAGATATTCAAAACAATGGCCCATCTTTCGTACAAGCATGGTAGTATATGAATGTTAATTATATTGAAAAAGGAATAGATTGGTGATGAGTACAGATGTTATTTAAAAATGTGTAATAATTACATAGACTTTGAATATACTGTGAATAAATCCCATCTTGAAATACTGCCAGACCATTGGCCTGAATCTTCCATCCTGTAGATAATTTGGCCATGGCTAGGATAAAGCTTTTACAGAAAGAAATCTCTTTTAATGTGTTAAATCTTATGGATGAATAAAGCAGTGGCTTAGTATAGGGTATTTGATTTCCTTGATAGTTTGTCTGCTGTCACTGAAATGAATCACTAGTCTCCTTACCTGATGTTGTTAACACGATTGGACTTGTAAGAGAATGCTTCATATCAAAGAAACCCAGTGATAGCCAGTATTAGCCCCAGATGTCCTGACACAAACTATTATGGAAAATGTTGTATTATGGTACCAACTGGAACATGAAAATA